>NC_056508.1:48691489-48695184 GCF_014905685.2 Nematolebias whitei
CTAAATATGCTAGTATAAGTTGCTAAATATGCTAGTAGATGTAACCTGCAGCCACTTCTTCAGCTCGTCCTCCACTCCTCGTCCTCAGCAGCAGAGGTATGATCATATTGTCCTGTCTGAGCTCTGACAGCTGGTGTTCCTACATGTTTAAATTAAATCCACGATGCTCAGAGAAACTACATTAGCTCGTACTTTTCACATAAACAAACGTCGGTTCTGGTCCGCACCAGAAGTCACCCATAATTCACGCAAGGCATCATGGGGGCTCGGAATAAGGTGGATATAAACTGATTGGAGCTGCGTCACATCAGTAAAATAAGTAAACGGTAGTTTGTTACCAGGGGTTCTCGTCCTCCAGCGTCTCCCGGGTGGTGAAGAGCTCGATGCACTGCTGCAGCTGAACCGTGCTCTGCTGCTGAGGAACCTCCATGCTGCCGTGTTTCACGTAGCGCTGCAGAGAACGACACACACACCGTCTGACGCCTGCTCAAAGCGCTTCGGGGCCGAACGCCGCCGCTCGCTCTTTAAAAAGGTGGAAACGGTTCTGACCTCGGCCTCGTTCTCGTTGTAGAACCTCTTCTTCATGTCCAGGTCCCAGTCGATGGCCACGTAGGGCTGAGCTGCAGAACAACAGGAGATGATAAAGGGCGTGCACGGTCTGGTCATAAAGATCTACATGATGTAAATATTAAACTGCTTCAGGTCGTCTCGTTTATTGTGTGAATGTTTATGAAGCGTTCACACAACAAACAACCTGTTTGTGTTTATTATTCCAGGTTCTTTAAACTAGTCCGTACGTTTTTCAGCATCTTTCTCGTCCTGCAGTTTTCATCTATTTCAACAAATCATAAATCAAAACGTTCAGCTCCTTTGAGACAATCCTGCTGTGACTTTTGGTACTAGTGCAACTTTAGCTTTCTGAAATATTTAGTTTTAATATTTTCTCTCAGAAAATGAACTGATCTCATTTTACATCTTTAGCTCTGTTTACAACCTTTTACTGCTCCTTTCACATGTTCTGCTTCAGCTGCTTTCAGCTTCCTGCTGCTAATTTAAACTTTTCTCAGTTACTTTCAGCTGTTTCTTCAGCTGTTTTGTGCTTCCTTCAGATTCTTTCTGCTAACTACAGTATTTTTGAGCTTCTTCTAACTTCTTCCTGATACTTCAGCTTGTTCTGCTCCTTTCAGCTAATTTCTGCAAGTTTCAGCTTTTTTCTGCTATTTCAGCTACTACTTTGAAGTGTTTATATTTTTAGCCTTTTCAGCTAATTCCACATTTTTTGTACTCATGTCAACTTTATTCAGCCTAATTCAGCAAAATGTGCTCTCTCCACTTCCTTCTGCTAATTTAAGCTTTTTCTACCTTTAAAGACAATTTTTAGCATTTTGAGTTAATTTCAGCTGTTTTCAGATCAAATCTGATAAGGATAAAATGGCCGCGCTCTCCTGTAGTTGCAGCATCGTGCACTCCGCCCATCTTTCGGACGACTGTACGTACATATTCGCGTTGTACCTCGGTGCAATTCCAATAAAGTTTATTCTGAACTCTGAATTCAGTTTTTTGTGGTAATTTCTGCTACTTTCAGCCAAATAACTTCTTTCTGCTAATTTCAGCTTGTTATGCTCCTTTCAGCATATTTCTGCTAGGCTAAGCTTTTTCTGCTCTTTCAGCTACTATTTAGCTGTTTTATGCTAATTCTAGCTTTTTCAGCTAATTCCACATTTTTCTATATCTTTTCAGCTCCTTCCACTTCCTTGTAGCAGTTTAAGCTTCATTATGACTTTTCGGCTACTTTTCCAATAAATTTTAGCTTTTTTAGCTAATTTCATAGTTATTGTGCTAATTATTTCCTATTTAAACCTAATTCAGCAAACGTGTTCTTTCTGCTTCTGCTGATTTATGCTTGTTCTTCTATTTCAGCTACATTTCTGCATGTTTTTAGCTAATTTCAGCTGTTTCTCAGCAGGTTCTTCAGCAATAAGCCGTCACTGCATTTTCAGAGGAAATGTAGTTTTTCTTGTTATTTCTAAAATGTTTGAACTCAGAATGAATCGATGCTTCTCTACTCGGGCACCAGAGTCCGTAAAGTTCTGGTCAGAACCTTTAACTGTTTTAAAACAAAGTTTGCTGAATGTCACTGAAATAAATCCTCACGTTATATTTTCCATGAACCTAAATAAAAATAAAAGCATTTCTTCTCAAACATCAGGAGGTAAATCTGCTCAGTAACTGCTCCTTCCATGTGGATCTGGATCAAGTCCGAGTACTGGACTCAAACGGATCATCAGGACGGATTCTGGCGGGCCCTGTGTGTACCTGTTGTCATGGTAACGGGGTGTGTTTGGACTCACAGCTGAAGGACACGGCGCTCCCTCCCTCTCCTGTCCCCCTCTCCGTTGTGCCATTGGAGTTGACCGCCTGGATGGTGAAGAGGCTCCGCCTCCTCCGACGACACGCCCTCCTCTTCGCTGGCAGCTCGTTGGGAGGCGGGCTCAGAGAGCGAGCCTCCTCCTGCTCGTCTTCCTCATTTCCTCCTCCTGTGGCGCCGCAGAGCTGCCGCGGTGGTTCTGCTGGAGGTTTTGAGCTGCCGCCGGTGTCGGGTCTGGCGTCCCCGCAGGCGTACGTGTCCTCGGGTCTGCTGCCGGCGGCGGCGGGTTTGGTCTGGGAGCCGTTGCTGATCGCTGCATCGACTCGATCCAGGAGGCTCTGAGCGTGGTTGGCGTCGGGCTCAGACTTGGTCGGCGCCGTGCCGTCTGACTGGCTGTTTGGAGAGGCGTCACTGCAGCAGGGTTCTGGTGCAGAAGGCCCGGTTGGCTCCACGTTGTTCTGCTCGTCTGAAAAACAACAACCAGACGAGCAGCAGAGTTGAACAAGAGATGAAGTAAAAGCCCGACATGAACTCCTGCAGCGAACCTCCAAGGTTTTTATTTTTTATTTAGATCAAAGTGAAAATCATGAAACCATCACTGAAGCCGTTAGTTTGAGTCTTATACAGCTCCTCCTCCTCATCATCATCCTCCTCCTCCTCCAGCTCATCAGACGGGTCCGGGGGTCTCACGTAGCGCCTGCACGGACAGAACCAAACCCGTCAGGAAAATATGGGCCGTGCGTGACCAACTGTTGGGTCTCACTCACGCCAGCCGCTGCAGGAACAGCTGGTAGAGCTCCTCGTGGCTGCAGCTGCTGCGCGGCACGTTGAGCAGCAGCGGGTGTCCGAACAGAGTGGTTCCATACGAGCTGCTGCCTGATCCGTAGTCCCGGTACTGAGAGCGCTCCCGCAGGTAGAGCGCCAGCAGCACGGCGTCCTCGTCCTGAGCGCTCAGCTCGTACCTGAACACAACAGCAGCTTCAGACCCGAGGGAGCAGCCGACGCGTCGCGGTTTGAAAAACGACTTTGAGTCTTTTCTTACACGAAGATGTCGTCCCGGTCCAGAATGCAGCTCAGAGATTCTTCAGGGTTGTAGATTTTATAGAAACGATGATTGAAGACATCTGCCACCACCATCTGAAACACACACAGGCCCCGTTAGGACGAACCTCGTTAGGACGTACCTCGTTAGGACGAACCTCTTTAGGACGAACCGCGTTAGGACGAACCTCGTTAGGACGAACCTCTTTAGGACGTACCTCGTTAGGACGAACCTCTTTAGGACGAACCGCGTTAGGACGAAACGCGTTAGGACGAACCGCGTCAG
>NC_056508.1:48695284-48697297 GCF_014905685.2 Nematolebias whitei
TACTAGCATATTTAGCTACATTTACTAGCATATTTAGCTACATCTACTAGCATATTTAGCTACATTTACTAGCATATTTAGCTATGTATACTGTTGTTGTAGCCACTGATTTAGTTTGGTCTGGTTGTTCTGCAGCCGTGAACACAACAGGTACCCGAACGCACCACGGCTATTTTAGTCAACTTTATGGTTGTTAAATAAATGTGAACAAAACAAAAACAGGATTTATCTGAACTAACCAAATGAAAATTACTTTCAAATAAACGCCGGCCTGTGCTCCTCTACCATGGTTAACCAGTGCTGACTGCTACTTCCTGTCTGACAGGAAGTTGTACCAGAATCACATGACAGCAGAGCAACCAGGAAGAAGGTTGCTACACCTGCAGGAGGAATGAAGCTCATTCTGAAGGAAACAGAAGAACAAAGGAGTTCCTTTATTCACTTTGATGTCGTTCTTCATATAAAATTACTATAAAAAGTAATATATAAAAAATATAAAAGTTCTCCGAGTGTCTTCAAACATCTGCCAAGTTCCTGACAAAAACCAACGCACACATTCCTGTTTTTAGTTTTCTACGTGGCTTTTTAATGTAGCTGCGTTTGTTTTGTTAATACCATTTTCTTTCATTTATTTTTTACTTTATATTTTCTTTTATGATTGTCCACTGTTGTCTTCATCTTTGTTAAATCAGGTCTCTCTGGTAAATGAGTCCTCAAGACTCAACGAGACGAACCTGTATAAATAAAAGTTGAATTATCTGTTTGTTTGTTTGTTTGTTTGTTTGTTGTTCAGGTACTGTCCGGTGTGTAAGAAGCACCAGTTGGCCACTAAGAAGTTGGATCTCTGGTCTCTGCCGGAGGTTCTCATCATCCATCTGAAGAGGTTCTCCTACACCAAGTTCACCAGAGAGAAACTCGACACAATCGTGGACTTCCCCCTCAGGTACACACACACACGCACTCACACTCACGCGCACACGCACACACACACACACACACACACACACACAGCTCTGACAGCGTCTGTGTTTCAGGGATCTGGACTTCTCCTCGTTTCTCTTGAGGAGGAAGCTGTCCACAGAGGAGCCGCTGAGTTGCTACAACCTCATCGCTGTGTCCAATCACTACGGAGGACTCAGAGACGGACACTGTAAGCCCCGCCCCTCCCCACGATTTGTGACCTTTGACCCTCACTGATGTTTGTTTCTGCAGACACCAGCTACGCTCAGAACAAGGACAACGGTCAGTGGTATTACTTCGATGACAGCAAGGTTACATACGCCTCCGTGGACCAGATCGTGGTCAGTGTCTCACACACACACACACACACACACACACCGGTTGTTTGGATGAGTAATAAACATCAGTAAGTTTGTTTTTGAACAACAAGGTGGTAAAATGTTAAAACCAGTGACAGAGAAAAGCTCTGAGCTGCGTTACCTGCTCACTTTTATCGTCCCCTCAGCTCAGAGTTCAGGTGTCCTCCAAGCTGCAGCCTCTTACACAGCACAAACATATGGTTCATGGGCGCAGACAAGGTCGTGTCTTGGGAGATGGTTCATCTTGTTCTCAGTCATAATAATAAAAACATCCATAATCTTGAATCAGATCATGTCAGAGGTTTTTGGAAGTGACCTCGATCCAAACGGTCCTGTTAGACCTCAGTGAGGGAGGGTGTGTGTGGATCCATCATCGTGCACGTTAAAGCACAGGACTCAGCACATCGTAGCTGCAGACGTTGTTGCTTTGTCTGTTTTTAGTGAGTCATGTTCTGCAACGTCTAGACACATGTGTTTCTACTTGAGCTCACCTGAACAGGTGCGTCCAGTCCCGTTCCTCACCTCAGTCCACCAAACTGTTCTAGTTCAGACGCAGAGAGCAAGAACACATTTGGTAGCAAACAGCAGATCCACGTGCACGCAGGCTGGAGAGGGGTCCACAGCTGCCCAGAGTCCGTCGGACTCCTAAAGAGCCATGTAAAGTTAAAGAACCCTTGTCGTAAAGAACCCTTAT
>NC_056508.1:48697397-48701233 GCF_014905685.2 Nematolebias whitei
TCTCTTCTGCTCACGATCCAAAGTTTACGTTTAATTTTGTCTAAAGTCAAAAAATATCAGAGAATTTATTTTGTTTTAAAACGGGAAACAATTGTTTTTATTTAACAGAAAATTATCCAGTTTTGTAATGAAAGTTATTTAAAGCTTTCAGGGATTTTAAAAAGATTTATTTGTATATTTTGTTGTTTTCTGCTGATATTTATTTGTAACTCTTTGATTGACAGGTGACATGATTATTTTCATATTTATACAGGAAGTGGAAGTTTGTGGGTGTGTTCAGAACGAGTGTACAGTATTTTTTTATTGTAATTAAAATCAGATTAATATTCTCGCCAGGGGGCGGAGCCTCTGATTTCTTCTTCTGGTCAAACGGATGAAATTATTTTGTTCTACTTTGATATAAATTAATTATTTTCACGAGAGCTCCAACTTCCTGTACTTTAAAAACAACCTGGACGTCACAGTCAACGTCTTACCTGCAGCAGCAGCTGAAGCACTTCCTTCAGAGTTTAAGGGAAATGACGTAAAAACATCAAAGTGTTTTCATGAACTGCGTTCAGTCCTTTGATCTGCCTCGCTCATCTGCAGCAGGTAAGATACTACCGGCTCAGAACTTTTGCACACAGACCTACTTCAGAACGTCCGAACTGTCCCTTTAAAGTAGCACCAGCAGCTTACCGGCCTCGAGACCTTTTATTGATCAGAACCTCAGAGGTTCTACAGGATGAAGCATCCGGGTCGGGCTCAGAAACTTCTCAAACATCTTTAATGTGAACTTTGGGTCCTGGATCATCAGAACCAACATCACTGCAAAGGTTTTGATCCAGAACTCGTGTTTTTATACATTGAGTGAAAACTCCTCTGGACCAAGAGGACCGGATCAGAACCTTTGCACAGAACGGGCCCAACAACTGCTGTTAGAAAAATAAATAATCAGAACCGAAGTGTCCGTCACATCTATGGGTTTCTGTTCTGTCCCACGAGAGCTGATCCAGAACCCTCCATGGACCCACAGTGTTCTAGGACGAGGCGGGGGTGGAGGGGGGTCCAAAGTTCAGGTCTCGGCTCATCAGGTTCTCCTCCACGTTCTCCAGAGCCCACTTGTGGTTCACAACCTCCAGCGCCTCCCACTCGCTCTGAAAACAAACAAACAAACAAAGATAAACAATTTGTCGGGTTCTGTTTTTACTGACTGACCCGGTTCTGGTGTCGGACCTTGAAGGCTTTGTTTGGGTCGGGGGGCATCGCCATGGCAGCGCCGGTCATCTGGTCCTGCATGACCCGGGACTGGTCGGCAGCTGGACTCAAACACAGAACACAAATGGACCGGGCCTCGGTCAGAACCAGCCTGGGTTCATCAGATGGACGTCAACTGGTTCTGATCCAAAGGCCCGGTCCGTGCAAACCGGGCTTCACTCGTTAATAAAACTGAACAGTGTTCAGGGTTTGAGTCTCGGTACTGTCTCAGAACCAGAACCAGGTCCAACTCACCGTTGTCCTGACCCAGGATCAGCCCGTACATGCTCCGGAGTCCAAACACGTTCAGGAAGTACCAGGAGGCGGAGCTTACCCTGCACACAGGAAACACAGGACAAGGTTCTGTTCACAGCAGAACCCGCTCCAAACACCAGAACTACTTCCTCCTCCAGCAGGAAGCTGATCTGGAATCAGAGCCAGACTCTTATTTTGAAACTCCAGGTTTGAATCACTTCCTGTTTAAATCGTTCTGCAAGTTCTGTTCAGAACCAAAACGCTCCGGTTCTACAGGTTCTGTTGATGGAAGAACAGAACCTCCATTTGATTAAATCTGTCATGTCACTTCCTGCTTCTGGATGTCACTGGTTGCCATGGTGACCAGGACGCAGCAACACTTCAGGCAGAACCGCAGAGTAAAAAGTAAGCCTCAGACAAAGAGTCTGCGTGAAAACTGGAAGTCGGCTCAAAGAACTTGAAGGTTCTGATGGTACCGCCGGTTCTGTTTGATGGTTCTACAGAGTTTATGGAAACAGAACCTTGACTTCCTGTTTGGAAGCTCAGACACGATGGAGGTCAACGGGAGTCTGACCTCTGACAGGACACAGTCCTGCAGCAGAGACACTGAGGGGACGAAGACAGAGAGACGACTGGAGGACAGACTGAAGACAGAGACAATCTGAGGAGACGGAGACAGAAGACAGGAGGACAGACTGGAGGAGAGGACGATTGTAAGTTTTGTCGTTGTCCGTACTGACACAGCTGTGAAAAGTGTCCAACCTGAAGTGTCTCTTTCTGCTTCTCTGTGGACATTTTTCAGTTTTTGTGAGTTTTGTCTCCGTCCTTCGAAGTTCTGTCCCCGAGCTTCTCGCTCTGTCCTTCAGGTTCTTACCAGGAGGCGTCGAGCGTCAGCAGGTCGACTCCTCGCTGCAGCATCGGCTTGAACCTCAGAGTCAGAGGAAACGGAACCTTCGCTGGAGACAAACAGGAAGTTTCAGTTTGGACAACAGGAAGTTTCAGTTTGGACAACAGGAAGTTTCAGTTTGGACAACAGGAAGTTTCAGTTTGGACAACAGGAAGACGCAGACGTTATTGACAAACAAACAAACAAAACCGGCCTTGACCTGGCTGTGACCTTGACCTGTGACCTTGGTGCGTCTAGTGAAGATGAAGACGTGTTTCAAGTTTTATTAAATATTCTGGAGCGGACCAGAAGTTCTGGTCCAGAATACCTTTCTGAACCAGGACCACTCCGGTCCAGAACCGAACGCCTCCAGAGACGTTTTGAAACTGGACCTCTGGCAGACAGAACCGACGAGGTCCAGTTGAGTCGCTTTGCCTGGAAGCTTCCCCAACAAACAGGGAGCTTCTGAGACGGATCAGAACCACCTGCAGGTGATCAGAACCACCTGCAGGTGAACAGACTCACCTGCAGGACGGAAAATAATCACGTAACAAAATGAACTCGTGGTTTTCACTGCAAGTCGTTAAATGAAGCCGTGTTTGTTCTGGGCCGGTGTCGTGCTGAAGCCCGTTCCCTGAGCAGCGGGCGTCCGGCCTTCAGGCTGCGACTGATCAAATGCACAGACGACACAAATCTAGAAATCTGTCGGTTCTAAACAAACGAGACGATTTCAAAGATCGGCGGGGAAACAAAACTCCGCACAACACCAGTGTCAGGAGCTAACGGTGCAGCTGAGGTAAACGGACTGCACCTATACAGCTCCGTTTTATCTTATTTCAAGACACTCAGAGCTCTTTACAACAATCTGTGCCTCATTGACCCGTTCATACAGCTCTATACTAGATCTGTACAAAGATAATGGAACAAATCATTCTAGAGAGACTAATCAGAGCTTTAGATCACATGATGGGACACACATCAGAGGCAACGAGGGGTTCAGTGTCTTGCCCAGGGACACTTCAGCATGTGACTGCTGGTGGATTCAAACCCCCAACTCTTGCATTGGAGGACAACTGCTCTAACCACTGAGCCACAGCCGCCCCTCGTACTGAGTCCACCCGTCAAACGGGGTCCAGCAGTTCGTGCAGGTCCGAGATACTGACTGATGACGAATCCAGAGAAGGCCCAGTTGATCCAGCCCCCGATCAGAACCATGGGCAGCATGTTGGTCAGGTTCCCCTTCATCATGTCCGTCAGCATGCTGGGGTCTGAAACAGCAGCAGGACGAAGGTCACACTCCTCCTCCTCCTCAAAGTCAGAGCAGGAGCTTTTATTCTGAAAGGAGCCGGAGCTCGGATCGGGTCTCACCTGTCATGGGGTTCTTGGGGACCACCTTCCTCTTGACGGTCTTGAAGAATCCGGTTTCTGCGTTGTTGAAGAAATGTTTCCTCATGTTGAA
>NC_056508.1:48701333-48705177 GCF_014905685.2 Nematolebias whitei
GTAGTTTCTATGGTCTATGTGTAGTTTCTATGGTCCAGGTGTAGTTTTTATGGTCCAGGTGTAGTTTCTATGGTCCAGGTGTAGTAAGTTTTGCTATCTAAATACCTGCTAAAGAGTATCGGTCCAAGCGCGGAACCCTGAGGAACTCCATGACTAACTCTGAAGATGAAGAGTATTCATTAATAACAAGAAAATTGTCCCGTGTTGCATATTGATTTTACCGAATGGAAACAAAGTCCTTCTCTTCTTGGACTTGATCACTTGTTTTTGACTCTGCAGGTCAAGTCTCTGGCCGACTCCATGGACGACTCCCTCACCTGCCAGTCCGGCCGGGAGGACTCGCAGGATGTTGGGGGAGAAGGCGAAGATGATGAGGACGAGGAGGAGGGAGACGATGATGAGGAAGAGGAGGAAGAGGAAGGGGAGGAGGATGAGGAGGAAGATGAAGAAGACTACAGACAGTGCGGATGGCGCAACACAAACACAGCTTCCAGACGAGCGGCCGGCCCGGTGGGAGGAGGCAGGGGAGGAGGAGCCTCCATGCACGAGGACAGCACCGCCACCTCCTTCAGCGACGTCACTCTGTACATGGACGAAGGCTGCCTCCCCTCCTCGCCTCTGTCCCGACCCGCCTCCAGCTCCGACACAGACTACTGGGGAGGAGGAGGCGCAGGGGGGAGGGAGGACAGCAGGGAGACTGAGGGAGGCAGCAATGCCAGCCGTAGGAGCAGCACTCCCTGCACCGAGTGTCGGGGGGAGTACAGAGGGAGGGCGGGGGGAGGAGGAGGAGGACACCTCCCTGTCCTGACAATAGAACCACCGAGCGACAGTTCAGTGGACATGAGCGACAGGTGAGACTTCAAGCATGAATTTAATTTTTATTTCTAGTTGTTTTTTTGGTGAATTTGAGATTAATGAATGTTCAGCGTGACGTTTGACCAAACATCCACCCAGCAGGGGGCACTACAGAACCAAATGATGCAATACAAAATCTGAACAAAGTTAGGAAAGAAGAAAAATGTAAGGTGAATTAAAAAATACAATAATTCTTAATTTTACTTTGACTTTATTTCATTACTGACAGAATATGAACCCTAGATGATTCACGTTTCATTAGTTTTGATTCAGTCCCAATAAGGTATTTTTAATTAAATTTGTATCTGCCAGCATAAAGCAAAATAGTGTATAATGGATTTGTATGTGTTTCCTTGGCTGTGTGTCAGCAAAATATCTCATGAATGACTAGATAGATTTGAATAAATCTCAAAAAGTAATTACTAGATTTTCATCAACAACAGTCAAATCAAGATGACCACCAAAGCCAGCTGAGTTTAGGAAGCACAAAAAGGCTGAAACTCAAGCGTTGTTACAGATATTGAGCTGAAAGTTGTTGTTGTTGTCGCTGAGACTCATTCATTACAAAACACTAAATATTACAAAAAACTGTTACTTAAAAGTGTGGTTTTAACTGTTAACAGTCAATCCTGTTTGTAAGCAAAATACCTTATGGGTAGACAGATTTGATTGAAACTCTCAGAAACATTTGTTACCTGTGGGGTTTCCCAGGGCTCAGTCCTGGGACCCCTGTTTTTATATTTTGCCTCCTTGTCAGTTTGTTTTTAGAAATATTACATTCATTTTCTCTGTTACGCGGATGACACTCAGCACTAAGGAGCAGTGCTATCTGCCCTTTCATTCATTCATTCGGCCTTTATTTATACAGTTTAATCCCAGTGAGCCTCGGGGACTCATTTACAAGAGAGACCTGAACTGAGCTCTACCTCCATGCTAAACTCATGTCCATTACATCCTACTTTGCTTAACAGGATAGAAGAGAACAACAACTAGGTCACTAAAAACTTCCTCTCAGCAACAATAAAACAGAACCCCTTCCTTTTGGCTCCAAGTCTCTTTAAATCTGATTCTGAGTCATCACTGTTGTTTCTATAAATCCATTCCTTCCCTTATAAAAGTTAACGTGCCAGGTGGCGGGCGATATGCATTACCAAAACAAATACCACTTTTATTACTCTCCTTGAACTAGAAGGTAATTGTGAGTAGAAGTTGGTTCAGGTGGTGGAAAGTTCCTTCCGTTAGTTTGAATCCAGCATGAGAATTTCTTTGCAATTTATTCTGATTATTGTCTGCTACAGGTTAAACACTGACTTCCTATAAAACTCCACGCAGCCCAACGTTAAAAAAGAAAAAACAAGAGTACGTCTTTAGTTTCAGGATCTGTTAAAGGTTTGGTCGTTTGCTGATCTTCAGGTCGGAGCGAGGGTCCATCGGACGCCTGGTCTACGAACAGGAGCCCTCGGGAGTGGAGCGAGGAGGAGAACGGGGGATGGGTGGAGGAGGAGGAGAGGACGCTGAGAGTGGAGAGGACGAGCGAGGTGGAGGAGGTGGAGGAAGCAGCGAAGCCGACTCGCCGCAGGGAACCATCAAACACAAACCCAACGGCCGATCAGTCGCCATGGCGCAGGGACAAACCCGCAGCCCCGCCAACGTCCCCCTGCCGATGCCGTCAGCTCGGACTCTTACCTCACACCCCATGCAACACCAACACCCTCACCCCCACCCCTCACCCATTCCTCACCTCCCCACCATCCTCCACCACCACCCGCAGTACAGCCAGCCCCACGTCATGTACATGCACCACGCGCACGGTGGCAGCCCCTACATGCCGCATCACTTCGCCCAGCATCACTACCACCACCTGCACCACCAGCACCATCATCTCCCCCATTCTTACCCAGAGCCCCCCCAGTCCCCGCTGCCCTCCCCGGTTCCACCCCTCACACCCCTGTCGCCGCTGCCCCCGCCGCTCACGCCCTCCCCGCTGTCCTCCACCTCCTCTTCAGCTCTCCAAACCATGGAGGCGCAGCAGCAGCACCTGGCCCACCACGCCCACCTCCACCACCACCACCTGCTCTGCTCCGACGGCGACAACGAGAGCGTCAACTCCACCACCACCAACTCCAACGATGACACCACCGTCAACAACTGCAGCTCGGGCTCGTCGTCGCGCGACAGCCTGCGGGAGCCGATCGCAGGAGCTCCGCTGGGGAAGCAGACCTACCAGAGAGAGAGCCGCCACAGCTGGGACTCCCCCGCCTTCAACAACGATGTGGTGCAGCGGCGGCAGTACCGCATCGGACTCAACCTGTTCAACAAGTGAGCTGACAGAACTGTGCAAAAGTCCTGGTCCAACCCTTACCCCCCCGGTCTTCTCACAAATGGTCAGATTAGCTAAAAGTAATAAAACATAGCTACAATTTGAAGAAGCAAAATAGCTAAAGTAAAATATAAAGGTAGCAGAAGGCTAACTAAAAGGAAGAGAAGCTGTTATGATGGATCACATTTTAAGACTTCACCTCCTTTAATAAATCTGTAAAGTTTGAAAATCAGCTCCTGAGATCTCTGCAGAGTGGAGCAGAAAAGAGATAAAACCACAGACGGCCATGTTTGTTTGGTCTGCAGGAAACCAGAGAAGGGGATCCAGTACCTGATCGAGAAGGGCTTCGTGTCGGACACCCCGGTGGGCATCGCCAGGTTCATCCTGGAGAGGAAAGGACTGAGCAGGCAGATGATCGGAGAGTTTCTGGGCAGCCGGCAGCAGTTCAACAAGGACGTGCTCGAGTGAGTCCAAACGATCACAGAACTGTCGTTTCTATTGTCAAGAAGAGGTTCTTATGGTTTATAGCAGTGGTTCCCAACACGGAAGCATGGTGGCACAACTGGTAGAGCTGCAGGGACCTTTCTGGGTGGAGTTTGCATGTTCTCTCCGTGCTGCGTGGGTTTTCTCCGGGTACTCCGGTTTCCTCCCACAGACCAAAAACATGCA
>NC_056508.1:48705277-48705582 GCF_014905685.2 Nematolebias whitei
ATGTGTCCTTGTGATGGACTGGAGATCTTTCCAGGGTGTCCCCTGCCTCTCCAACACTGATGGCTGGACATGGGCACCTGTGACCCCCGCAACCCTAAAAGGAAGAGGCAGATAAAGATGATGGATGGATGGATGGATGGATGGATGGATGGATGGATGGATGGATGGACAGACGGACGGACGGATGGATGGTTGATGGATGGATGGATGATGGATCGATGGATGGATGGACGGATGGTTGATGGATGGATGGTTGATGGATGGACGGATGGATTGATCGATCCTAACTCTGGTCCTTGAGGAAC
>NC_056508.1:48715582-48716970 GCF_014905685.2 Nematolebias whitei
GAAAAACAGTTTATTCAATTTCCAAAACCTAAACTGAGTTTGGAAAAATGTAAAAGATAATAAAAACCCTGCGACCGACCTCATGAGCAGCTGGATACCACATGTCCATCTGTACGCAGGTATGCTTAATGGTTAAAATAAAGCTTAATACTTAAAGCTGCTTTTACTTTGTTTTGTGTGTTCTGTATGTAGATGTAGCTATGTTGCAACTTCTGGTTGCATTAGTCGTTGTTGTGATCGTTAACACTAAACTGGTTTTGTACAAAGTGTTTGTTATGCAATGTAAAGCTGAGAGCTACATCTGTAGCATCTTAGCTAGCGTGTCTGTATTGCACGCCACTAGCTTAGCGCTACTGTGCCCTGCTCTCTAAAATAGTTACTGAAGCAAGTATTTATTATGGAGGTAAACGTAGATGTTTAACACCCCCCCACCCCCACCAGTCCCCACCCACATTATGAATGCTTATGACGTCAATGGCCACCACGTTGTTCAAGCCTAGAGCCACTGTGAGCACTGGGGGCTGAGCACCCCTAACAGTCAGATTCTAGAATCGCCCCTGGTCGTCAGTAGCCCTTCAGTTGGTGCACGTTAGAAATCTGCGCAGTTCATCTTTGGTTTGCTTCACAGCTGACCTGCTTCTGCTTTTTGCTTCGGGGCTAATGGAAGTCTTTGTGTGCATGGTAAAGATTGTTGATGTTTCATTGTCAGGACCTTTTCTTGTAGACAGCTCATGAAGAAGAGACGTCTCCACCATCAGACTCTTCTCACAGAGGTCCTGAGGGCTCTCCGGAACAAACGGTTTGTGTTTCTGTTTGTCAGACTACCCTCAGGGTATTCGCCTGACGTCTGCGAACCCAGGAGGAGAGAGGAAGGTGTTGATCGTCTTCACGGCTCCGAGCCAGCAGGACCGAGCTCGCTTCACCTCCGACCTGCGAGAGAGCATCGCCGAGGTCCAGGAGATGGAGAAGTACCGGGTGGAGTGTAGGTGTTCCTGTCACAGCACTGCTCCTTTTCATGTGTTTATTTGGTCAACAGGGACCGTGCACGTTCATGAACATTTGAGAAGACAAGAAAAAGCTAAATGCTCCCAGCTGCAGGCATCAGCTGATTTCCAGTGTTCGTGTCCCGTCAGATGATCCAGACGTCACCGTCCTAACAAACAGATCATGACAGAAGTCCTTGTTCATGCAACGATACCAAAACTAACAGGACCATGAAGAAAACCTTCCTAATATGGAGGCTCAGTGTTCTCCTACTTTTAGCTCCGCCCCCTGATCAGGGCGTCCACAACAAGAATTTGGGTTTAGGATGTAGACGGGGTAGAAACATGAAGAGAGGACGCTGAGCGCTGAACGACTGCTGAAACATGAAGAGTGGACGCTGAGCG
>NC_056508.1:48717070-48733088 GCF_014905685.2 Nematolebias whitei
GAAACATGAAGAGTGGACGCTGAGCGCTGAACGACTGCTGAAACATGAAGAGTGGACGCTGAGCGCTGAACGACTGCTGAAACATGAAGAGAGGACGCTGAGCTCTGAACGACTGCTGAAACATGAAGAGTGGACGCTGAGCTCTGAACGACTGCTGAAACATGAAGAGAGGACGCTGAGCGCTGAACGACTGCTGAAACATGAAGAGTGGACGCTGAGCGCTGAACGACTGCTGAAACATGAAGAGAGGACGCTGAGCTCTGAACGACTGCTGAAACGTGAAGAGAGGACGCTGAGCGCTGAACGACTGCTGAAACATGAAGAAGAAGCTGAAACTGAGTCGATAAAGATGAAATTATCTGAACCTAAAATTAGCAAAACTAAAGTTGAAAATAATTAAAGTCACTGCTGAGTTTTGAATTTAAAGTCCAGAAAAACTTAAATGTCAAACGAGAAGATGTTTAAATCTGGAGTTTCAAAGTAAAGCTTGTAGATATTCTTCAAAATAAGAGTCTGGCTCTGTCATAGTTCAGATTAGACGATGTTTGTCTGTTTTGTTTCTCGTCTGGAGGCCAAACGTTCGACTCTGCTCCTCCGTCTCTCCCTGCAGCGGAGCTGGAGAAGCAGAAAGGTGTGATGCGACCTGGCATCCTGGTGGGAGGCGTGGGGGCGGCAGGGGGCGGAGCCAGCGCTGGCGGAGGTGGCATGAAGAACGAGGTGGTGAACGGCTCCCTGGGTAGGCCGAGCCTCGACGACACGTACGCCTCGGTGGATGGACTCAAACGTACGGCGCTCAGCTCCTCGCTCAGGGATCTCTCTGAGACCGGTAAGAACCCGGGTCCTGGTCCAGTCCTCATTTCATCAGGTCTCCCTCCCAGTGGTCCAGACTTCCTGTAATCTTGTGACGAGGTCTGGATCACAAGTTCTCCAGGTTCTTAAAGCTCTTTCTCAGATTTTAAGTGAACTTTGCTGCTCTCACCTCAGTGATGTGCTTCAGTAGCATAAATTCATCAGGAGGGATCTTCCTCCGGTTTTCATGACTCAGATCCACATCTGGGCTGTTACACAACAGATGAGAGAGTCATGGGACCGGTAGACCTGAGTTCTGTTCTGGTAGCGTGTCTCCACCTGCTGGACGGCTCCAGCTCTTCATCAGTGGTTGCTCTGGGCCGTAGTGTCATCAGCGTACTGGTATTCATTAATTTACTGAGCAGCCCCAGTTCTTAATGGCAGAGTGCAGTGATCTGTGGACCCTGTCGATCCAGAGTCAGTCCACATCGGAGCACGTTTACCAAAAGTTGAGACTAAAAATGGCACCTGACGTCATCAGCACGTCTGTTTAAAGTTGTTCCAGCTCCTTGTTTCCTCTGAGAAGTCCCCCCTCTTCTACCTGGACCTAGGACCTGAGGAGACCAGGTTTTATACGTTTAAAAGTCCTGGAGGGAACAGATGTTCTAAAACCTGCAGATGTTTTTCTGTATTGATGGAGTCTTTCCAGATGTGTCAGCTGCCTGTGCCAGAGGCACTAATGCACCCCCATACCATCAGAGAGGCAGGATGGTTCCTCTTCTCTTTAGTATGAAGGATGTGTTTGTGGTTTCCAAACAGAACTTCAGGTTTGGATCCCTCTGACCTCAGAACAGTTCTGGACTTCACCTCGGTCCATTTGAAACGAGCTCTGGTCCAGAGAAGAGGCAGCGGTTCTAGATGGTGTTCACATGAACAGAACCAGACCCAGTTTTAATGCAGTGGCCCCTGAGGGCCTCGTCCTTTGAGCTCAGATTTCTTCAGGTTCTTCTAATCTGTGGATCAGATTATGATCTGAAGACGATGGAGATGAAATTTTTATTCAGGAACTTTATTCTGAAGTTCTTCCTGTAGCTTTCGACAGACTGCTGAACCTCTGCCCATCTTTACGTCGAGCCGTTTCTTTTTAAAGCCAGTCCTCTGACCCACCTGCTGATAATTAACCTCATTATTTAAACGAGTTAAATAAATTAAATATTAGCTAATTCTCCTCTAGAAGTTTTTTTATTCGTACCTCTGATTTTTACAGCCTTTTGCTGCGTCTGACACAACTTTTTACAGATGAGTTGCAGCCGTCACGTTTAAAATTTACTGTTTTAAAAATATATTATTTCCTAGTTTAAACGTGTGACAAGTTTACTATAATCTATTGTGAATAAGCTCTGGGTTTATGAGATTTGCCGATCATTGCATTCAGTTTTTATTTACATTTTACACACAGCATCCCGACAGTTGTTAGATGTGGGGTTGTATTTTTGCAGAATTGGAAATAAAAGTATAAAATATAGTAACATTAACTGTGCATCCAGATTGTAAAGTCTGAGTTATGATAAGAGTTTATGAAGTATTATAGTTTTGCTGTGGTTTCAGTGTAAATGTAAAAAGTGTTTCACAGATATTTGGTCAAAACTAAGTTAAGTAAAATGTTTGTTTTTAAAGTTAAATTAATGCACCAGGGCGTTATTAACTGGTCCAAATAATTCAACAAGAAACAAACGAATGATTTTGGTGTATTTTAGAAAAATGCATCTTTTTCTGGAAATGAGATTTTGTGCATTCTCCAACTAAAACTAGTTTGTTTTCTCTCCATGAGAAATGTGGTTTAACAAAGAACTAGCCTAGCTTAACGTAGCCTAGCTTAATGTAGCCTAGCTTAACTTAGCCTAGCTTAATGTAGCCTAGCTTAATGTAGCCTAGCTTAACTTAGCTTAGCCTAGCTTAACGTAGCCTAGCTTAACTTAGCCTAGCTTAACTTAGCCTAGCTTAACGTAGCCTAGCGTAACTTAGCCTAGCTTAACTTAGCCTAGCTTAACGTAGCCTAGCTTAACTTAGCCTAGCTTAACTTAGCCTAGCTTAATGTAGCCTAGCTTAACTTAGCTTAGCCTAGCTTAACTTAGCCTAGCTTAGCCAAGCTTAACTTAGTCTAGCTTAGCCTAGCTTAGCATTAAGACTTAAATTGTAGGGAAGCTGCCTTGTTCTTCCTGAAGCTAAATAAAACCTGACAACAAACAGGAAGCTCGCTGATTAAAGTGTTTAACTCAATTTTTGAAATTTTACACGACAAAGTTTCAAAGTTCAACTTGTTTTTTCCGGGGACCAAGTTTTAACTGCCTGATTCTGGTTGGACAACAGGGAAGCGAGGTCGTAGGAACAGTGTTGGCTCATTGGACAGTACCATTGAAGTAAGTTTGGCTGGGGGCGGGGCTTAAAGCTTGCATGAACTCCTTGCACGCCGTCGCCGCACATTTTCCACCCTGTCTGAAAGTGTTTGTGGTGATTCTAAGGCGGTCTTCACCGGATCTTCTCCATGCTGCAGGGCCTGCTCCACAGGCTCATGTGGTCGGAGAACTCTTCATCTTTAGCTTTTAAAACGTACACTTTTGGGTTTATTGGGAGTTTTTGCAACCGTTACTTTGCATGTTTGTGTTTTTTAAGGGATAATTTGAACGTTTAAAAAATGTAAAGGTGACGCAATCACGAACAACGTGATGTCACGGTTTGTTCTAAGTTGGAGCTCTTTATGTCGAGCTTATTGTTTAACTCCAGCTTTTAAATGTAAAATGTTCAAAAGTCATCTGGTCTTAGCTACGTGGTAGTTTGGACTAGTTCCTGAACTCCAGGTTTGGACCTGGTGAGCTCTCCCTTCATCACGTGTCAAACTGTAACCAGGGCCGCAAGCCCAATGCGGCCCTGGTTACAGTTTTATCCGTATTGTGACGTAAAGTTTTTAAATGTATTAAAACTCTGTGACAGATTTAACTTCTAACTCTTCTCATTTCACTTAAAAACTGAATTTAACTCGTTTTTTCAATAAATATTTATGACTGGCACTCAGTTAGGAACAACTTTTATTTTGACGTGCACAACTTGCACAACTGTAATCTTGGCCGTGCACATTACTTTGCCGCCTGCATTGTACTCACCTTGACCCCGATGTTTATGACTGAAGCTGCTGAGGTCCACCTCAGAAATGAAGAAAGCAGATTTGGACCAGAATGTTGTTAAATAATATTTTCTGCTGGCGGGGTTTTACACCTGGACATGTTTCCTGTCCCGGCAGCGGTCCAGCTCTAGACCTTTTGATACATGTTGGAGACGCCTGCGGCTAAATTCAGATGTTCGAGGCTAGCTGCAGATGCTCAAGACAACTTTGACTGTTTCAAAGGATAAGTTGCTGCAGAATATTTTTTGAACATGATCAGAAGTGACGGGACTTCCTGCAACTCACTCATGGAAGTTAAGAACCACGAGACGTTCAGGAGACATTTGGAGTACTCGGTCAGAACAGTTCCCAACCATTCATGGGATAACCCCTTAAAGGCAACACGTTTTCTTAAAGAGGTTTACGACGTTTTCACATGACTCGACATCCTGCTCCGACGGTTTAACCTGAAATATCACCCAGACAAATGCTAACGACAGCAGTACTGTCTAAATGCTGCCTTCTATCCCAGAACAGGGTTCCTGGGTTCACTGTGGTACTCCTGCCCCAGAAACACATCAACCAATAAGCAGACTGAATGCTCTCGTGTGTTTTGTGGAAACATTATTATTTTTAGATTCCCAAACCACGGGAAAAAGCAACAAGATGCACTCATCAAGTGCGAACACAAACCGTACTGTAGATGTGAAAACATGCTTTAGGAGAACTTTAGCAGTGAAGCATGACATATTCCTGGACCTAGTCCTCACTACCACGCAGCTACGCTCTAATAACTGGGATATTTGTGCTTTGAGTTGTGGTCAAACATTAGTTAATAACTAAAAACCAAACCAGCAGCTCTTCTTGACACGTCTTCAGTCACAACAGCCGCCGAACTGAACCTCTGACTTTTACTGTGCGACCGTCGAGTGGCATGTGTATTTGTAGTCACTGGTACTTTTTTAACTTCTTTGCTCTGTTCTTTTGGCTTCTTGTTCTTCTTCTCAGGGTTCCATCATTAGCAGCCCCCGGTCTCACCAGCAGCGCCCCCTGGTGGCTGCTAGTCTGTCCTACAGCCCCATGATGGTGCCTTCGTCTCCAGCAGCATACCGGCCACACCGCCCTACTCAGAGCCCCGGTACAGGGGTGGGGGGTGGGCCGGGGCTCTGTCACAACCAAGGAGGGGTCACTACCTCTCCACTCGCGAGCGGGGTAGGGGCTGGGGCCGGAGGAGGGATGGTGGGTGGGGGTGGCCAGACTCCAGGAGGCCGGATGGGGAATTTCTTCGGCAGCCGAAGAGGCAAGGTTCCTGGTCCCCTGACGATGATGTCTCCCCCTCCTCAGGGTCCTCCGAGTCCCCTGATGATATCATCACCCCCCCACTACCCCGCACCCGCGCCTCCCATCCCCCTCCCATCCTCCCCTTCCCCATGCCCCTCCCCATTGCCCAACCTCGGTCAGTCAGACTTGGGAGGAATTGGAGGGGGAGGAGGTATGGGAGGGGGTCCGTCCAAGCTCCAGGCTTTGCACGCTCAGTACTGCCACGTCAACAGTGGAGGAGGCGGAGTCAGTGGTCACCCACAGCAGCAGACACCACCTCCACCCTACCACCACCATCACCGCTACCACATGCAGAATGTCCCCCAGCACCACGCCCTGACGCACCGCTTTTCCGCACCCCAACGGCAAGGTTGCGTTCCCTCTCATACCCAGCAGCATCAGAGGTTGCCACAAGGCTCCGCACAGCACTCACGCTACAACATGGCAGCCGGCTTCACCACACCTCCGCCGCTGTCCCCGCACTCCCCTGTCACCCCAACTACCCCGCACGGACTCTACCACCCGGGGCGACCGGGTGGAGGCACCAAACTCCCACTGACCATCTCGCACTCCCAGCCCCACCCCCATGCACACACACACTCTCACAATCACGCCGTGCACATACACTCCCCTCTCAGCCCCTCCCCCTCCGCCAATGCCTCCACCCACTTCACCTTCTCCACCCCGCCACCACAAACTCCCTCGGCTCGCCTCGTCTGCCAGACACCTGCGCAGCCCTACGCAGCCCAGTATCCCCCACTGTCGTCCATCCCGCCTCCCCCTCCGCACTCCCCTTTACCTCCACCATCGACCGCCCCGCTCTCTCCGCACCTCCCAGGAGCAGGGCAGGGTGGCGGCCCCAAGGCGAAGCCCGTCAGCCGGATCAGCACGGTCGTGTGAGGCGGCAAACGTCTGGGACAGTGATCCGTAACCCAGCTGAGAGCCACCAGGGGGCGATAGTGAGACTCAGCACCCGAAGAAAGAGGAAGAGAAGAGGAGGAGGGCAGGTGCAGGTGTATCAAGACAACCGCCTGATGAAGCGGAGGGCAACAAGAGTGGGGAAGAGGAAGTTACTCAGCCTGTGTTATTTTCATATCGACTTTCCTCACAGATAGAACGAACGTCCTGAAGATGTTTGTTGATCAAACCTCCCGCTCTCGCAAAGATGAAGGAAAACACCCACATAACTCTGCTTTATTGTTGAAAATGTCCTCATCTTCCCTTCGTAGTGCCGTGTGAGGTGAGCTGGCGGACATGTTTGTAGTTCTTCACTGAAACTCCAAGTGTTCATGTCACGTTGCGAGAACTTTCTAAATGTTTGTGTTGCTGTGGTGGGCAGTTGGTTCAGGGACCAGTCACGAAGGGAACAGTGCTCGAGGTTAAAGCACCAACGTTAGCCTTAGCTGCTAACGTCATGGGTTAAAGGGACAGTTCAGGTGTTTTTGAAACCTGAGGGCAGAATGAGTCCTGCCAATAATTCCCCACTTAAAAAAAAACAATCACAAATCGAGCACTTGTTTTGAATCTTGACATGTTTCTGTGAGGCAAATGCAGAAGTGGTTAGCATCAGTATTGGTGTAGTTTGTGTGTCTTAGACCAGCATGCGTGTTCTGTGCAACAGCTAACGATTCTCAGTGTTTACGGCTGATGCTCGAGCGGAGGGATTCGTTGTGGTTTAAAACCCAGATCCAGCATTTATTTGGACACTTTATGTGGACGATAAACTTTATAAAACCTTTGAAAAAAGCCATGTCAACAAATCTACAGGGGTCTTTTTAACGTTTTGCAACAAGGACTGGAGGCCTTGTGCATTTGTGGATTACAGGGTTTCAGCAGGGGGGCACTAAGCTGTTGTTTTGAACGGGGGCTTCCCCAGTTTTCCAACATTATTTATGCATATTTTGGGTTATTGCATTAAATCTGTAAATGCTGAAGTATCCCAGTGTATATGAACATGTAATACCAGCTGTCTTCTGTATTTTGTGCTCCATGATGTGTGAGAGACTGTAAAGTTGCCAGAGAAGGAGATTAAGCTGAAAGGTGCCAAACAGAAAATTTGTCTTGTTTTTTTCACTGATTTATCCGACACTAATGAAGACAAGGAGCTTCAGGCCGTAAAGAAGTGATTTTATTTTTTAATTTTCAGCTAAATGCCATTCTCTGACCGTGTATCTAAAAACTGGGTGGGAAATTAACATTAAAGTCGTTATCATGGCAACAAAACCAAAAATTTAATCAAAATCAAGCACTAACATTCCTTGAAGAAACATCCGGCATGCCAAAGTTTTAAACAAAGTGTCAGTGATGACTCTCAGCTACTACCGCACCAGGTTTTAGCTCATTATTTTTAAAACTGATTAAGTTAGTCATTTTTGCAGTTACTAATATCTTATGGTGCTTTGCCAATTGCCGCCATCTCAACTCTCCTCGGCTCCGCCCCACACAGTACCAGTTAAGGTCCCGCCCACTGCCAGTACCACCCCACTCAGTCCGGTTTATGGACCTTGTTCATGGTTCCAAGCGGACTGCTCCGAGCGGCCGATGTTAACGTAAGCAGACAGCAGCTGTTGATTGACCAGCGGAGCTTCTCTGGATAACCTCCAAACTACATCTGAACCTCCATTTGCTCTGATCGTGTTGACGGACAGCGCCACAAGAACTGAGCGCATTTATCGAGAGATATCAGAGATGTTGGCTGCATGGCTACACCCAGACTGGTAAGCAGTGCTGGGATAAGCTAAAAGAATTCAAGTCCCATTATAGGGCAATTAGGGACCAAAACAGGGGGAGTGGCTCGAACACAATGACCAGTTACAGTCCCTCCCACTTTGCATCAGTGACCCCGCCCACAGAGGTAGGGAATCAGGTCACAGTGGTAAATCACCTCCATCTGAGAAGAACCGATAAAACGAGAGCCGAGTGGAGTCGCTGTCATCGATGGGAAAGTGGGTATACTGAATCACTTCAGACATGGTCGATGCAGATCTGATGGTTCGTTTCTGAGTTTGTTCCCCGTCACGGAGTGAAGAGCACGATATGAGCACGATATGAGCACGATATGAGCACGATATGAGCACGATATGAGCACGATATGAGCACGATAACTTGATAAATAAGTGAGGTACTGACGTCCATTTTGGTGTGTGGCCACATCAAGACGCAAGAAAGGTCCGTGTTAAAAACTGAGATGCTGCGTCAAAATTCAAGCTGGTTACCACACACACACACACTCCAAAACTTCAGACATTCACTGTTCAAATCCCTCAGCACCAGGGGACACCGGAGAGCCACTTGTTGAACTCTGTCTACTGGTTCATGAGATATTTTGCTAACAGACAAACACATCGAGAAAATAGTTTGAGAAACAAGGAAAATCCCTTTTTGTCAAATGAGTCTAATCCGGAGGCAGTTCCTCCAACTCGCACTTTAATGCGTGCAACCAAAACTTCCTGCGCGTAGACGAGTCCAAGCAAAGACCCTCAGGAGGGAGGGGAGGGAGACTGATAATCACGTAAGTTCAACATGGCAACAGTTTTTAAACTCTCGGAAAGACGCCCAGCTGCCTTGGACTGAGCGTCGAGGGCCGATGTTTCCGAGAGGAACTCTGAGGTCTGGGAGGACCATCAGCCGGCTCGGTTACAGGTCTGCTGCAGGTCCAGAGGTGTTTCGGTAGGCGGCTTTAGGGACTTGAATCTGATCCAGGTAGTTTAGAGGACCTCTAAGTGTTTACGCACAGTCTGCAGAGTTCCCTGAATACAAGGGAAGGTGTTTGGAGTCATAATCAGAAAAAAACAAACTGACAAGATGCCTAATTTCCCACCCAGTCCCAACTGCATTTGTGTTTCTGAACAATAAGATAAAATGTTCTTTTTTTTGGGGGGGGGGGGGGGGGTTGAATCTACATGAAGAACCAGGTGCCTTCAGACGTAAGGATGGTACAACATTAAAGAAATCATAGATTCATCAGAAACCACCGTGGAGTGAAACAGTTCAGCATCAGAGTCGACCACATGCCGGTCAGTTTCAACAAGAAAACAAAACCAGTGACTTCTGATGGACCCTCCAGTCCAACAAAGACACAAACGGATCTGAAAGTTCTTCTGGAAGGACTTGAGAAGGTCTCACTGGACTGAACCTTCCACCATCTTTCACCGTCAGCCAGCATCAAGTGAACAACTCACCTTCAGGCGGTATTATTGCACATTCTTCACGTGGCAGAGTCCGTACTCGAGTCGTTTCCTGTGTTTCTCCTCTCTCTCCATCTCGTGAAGATGTTTGAAGCCCGCGACGGCCGGAGGAAAGCTCTTCCACCTGAATAACTTTCCAACCGTTTCCATTTTCTGACATCAAATAAAACTCAGTGCTGGTTTCTCTACCAGCGTTCAGCCATGAAGGGAATTCTTCTAAATGCAGATGTTTTTTAGTTTCCTTGCACCCGCTGTAGATAATACGTGTACAGTTTGTCTGTTTTCAGTGGGGCCAACAGCATCGAGCTGGAAACAGCCTTTCTTGAATGCTTGAATTAACTAAATGAAAGGTCTAAATAAGGCAAATGTCCATCTGGGTTCTTCAGGCTGCTTGGGTTCTTCACAGTTCCTCACATGGAAAAGGAAACAGAAACCTAAAACTTTGTTGTTGTTTAGAAACAAATGATGGAGTCACCTTTGGCTCCTCTTCCTTCGGTCTGAAGAACCTCTTTAAGGAGCCGGGCTGAAACTGAAGAGCATAAAAAATGGGAATCTCCAGAACGTCTCAGCATGTTTACGGGGGTTCTTTACCTTCTTGCATGAGTCTCAGAGGCTCGTGGTCGCTCCTCTCCTGAGTTTGAAATATGTTGGAAAATGTGTCTATCAAACCTTCTCCCGCTGCCGTCGTCTCAAACCCTTCTCAGTTTATCTAACCAGGTGAAGTCAGGTCCTCTGGACTGATGATTCTTTGTTGAAGTGTCTAGTCTTTCATCCAAAAGACTTCTTCAGTCCAGATCTGCCTGGATCATTGAGCGTGCGTCAGGACTTTCTCAGTTTAGTTTCTGTCCTTCGCGCCGAAGCTTTTGACGCCTGCAGGAATTCTCCTGACTTAAAACATCCAGGACTACAACTCCGAGTGTCCAAGACGCACAGCGATGACAAATAATCGTCTTTCAGTTCCCTAAATCGGCTCACGACAACAAATCGTCTGCTCCGAGTCTAACTCCATCGGTGTCCTGCTGGTTAACAGCACCGGAGGCAGTTGTTGTTGGCCCAGACCCGGACTGATCCGGTAAGAGTCGTAAGAACTGGTAGGACGGTTGTACGATCCAGAGACTCAGTCTGGTCCAAATCTGCTGATCTTTGTTTCCAGAGTGGACTCAGTAGATTTAATTATAAACGTGGGGGCATCTACCGAGGTGGCTTTGACGTGCTCAACCACCAAGCTGGTGCACACATGAACGTCCTGCTGGTCATACAAGAGCAAACACTCAAAGCCCATTAAGGTTCTGAGTGTCCAGTTGAGGCCAGCAGTCCCAGTTCTGTGAGGTTCTACCCTCAGCCAGCGTTCCTCTGGACTGAGACTGTTGGTGACGAGATGATGAGGCCACAACTTAAAATGCATTTCCCCAGGGAGTCGAACTGAGTGGGTTCTTGTGACACGTGTGCAGATGTAACCGTGGATGAATTGCGACACTCGTATAACGTTCTTGCAAGTTACGTGCAAATCGTCTTGTTGCGGTTATGAAGGTCCTCCGGTGGATCTCCGGTTGGTTGTTTGGTTTCATCGTCACCAAACTCTCTCGAACTCAACCGAAGAGTTTCAGGTGCTTCAGTTGTACCAGAGTTGTCACGAGCGTTTTTCAAACGTCTTCTGGTTTCTGGCGACACAAGAGCGAAGAAATGAACTCCTGCAAAGGTTTTGAGCCGTTTTGGGAACTCCCTGTTTGATGCGTCTCCACAGGTGTCGCCCTGCGAGAAAAGCCTTTTGACTTTTTACAGCAAACGTCTGATTTGAATGTTGTTGTGCGACGAGCTTCTTACTAACCCGGCGTGGGCTGCTCCGTATCTTTAGCATCATTTTGGTTTTGTCGTGTGCTTGAAACGTGATTCTTTTAGAAATACTGAAACTTCTTTATCAAACTTTGAACGCCGTCAGTATTCGGTGACTAACACGCCCGCTGTAATATTTTTAAATGGTGACGTCTGCGTCGAGCTCTGGCCCGATGGGTGCACTCCACGTACGAACAGAAACCTTGGTCGCTCGTCGTGTCAGCTCGAGGCCGAACTGAAGCGAGTCGTTCTGGAGGAGAACGGCTTTCTGAGGCGCTCCGGATCCAACCTACCTCATGAGAACAGGTCCGTAGTTCCAGCGTGAACGAACACGTGACGATTTCTGTTGACGAAGGATGCACTCCAGATGATCTGCAACAAACCGTCGATCTGATCTTCACCTTTAAATTCAACGTTTTTATAAGATTATCCACAATAATAACTGGACATTTCTTCTTTCTCAACTTTTGACCTTTGACACTTCAAAGGTCAATGGGCAGCACTTCTCTGAGGTCATGGCTGATGTCTTTCCGCCTTGGCGTTGTGTTACACACAGGTGCTCCTGGCTGATCCTGGACCCGATTCATTTTCCGAGCTGCGCAGGAGCAGACGTTTGCGTTTTCATTCGTACGAAACAACTTTACGTTTAGAACGGGGCAACCGAACGTTTGTTCTGAACTCGGAGACGTCCACGTTAAATTTTCCTATAATCACGCTTTGATTGATGTTTTCTGCTGCAGAACTTAAAAACTAGAAGCTGTTGTCGCCCTGGAGGTTAGTCAGTCGATCCTCAAGGTGCTGGATTTCATTTGTTTTCAGTTGCAGTCCAAGCAGAAGCTTCGATGGGGTCGTCGTGTGAATCTTCTGTTTCGTGGCCGGGCCTGCGCTCCACGTTCAGTTTGCATGTTTATTACAGTTTCTGCACTCAATGGACTCTGTTAGAAACAGGAATGTACAGAAGTCGTTAAATGAAAACTAACCATGCGACGACTCGCGCTGCTCGACAGCGGGCAGTTTGTTCGTGGCTGAATTTTTATTATTTTTATTTTTGGGAACTGAAGTTTTGTTGTTTTTGGACTGAATCAGATCAGGAAAACAGGGAACTGTAAAAAATAAAAAATGGCAGAATATCAGACGTTCTACTGGCGTTTGGAGCGTTCTGTTCCCACGTGAAGGTAGTTTGTTGTTGTGTGTACCGATCAAGGGGGTCTCGGTGTTTCCGAATAACTCAAAGGACCGTTTTATGGAAAAAAAAAATAATCATATTTCTTGTTTATAATGTAGAGCAAAGAGAGACTGCGATAGTCCTTGTAAAATTGTACGAGTAAAGTCTGCGTCTGACAGACGACATTATTTTAAAACTATGTATGGAAGATTTTAGCTGTGTATATAAATATATATTACTTGTACTTGTTTTTGAAACTGCACAGATATGGAAAAGTGGAAATATTTATTGCTGAAAAACATAAAAATCTGTTCATGTGGATGGAAAGCTGCGTCTTGTTTTATTTGGTCGTGAACTTAAATTTCCTGAAGGTCTGTTTGAGATTTCAGAATCAGATGTTATTATTAATTTACTGCTTCAGCAGAACGCAGCCGGACTTCTGGTGCCAGCCTGTTTCTGTAGTGGACCTGTAACCCTTCAACAAACGAGACTTCCAGGTCCGATCCTCCTCAGATGGACCTTCCCTGCCTGAGGGGTCTAGTAGTGAGCAAAACCCTGGATGAACCTGAGGTCCACCACCAGCACCTGGTCCTTCGTTCTAACCCTAATCACGTTTGTCCCTGTCGCAGAGCAAAGAGAGCGCACATCTGTCCATCTGTGCACGATAAATGGACTGTACTTATACAGCTCCTTTCTGTCTCGTGAAGACACTCAGAGCTCGTTACAACGATCTGTGCCTCATTTACCCGCTCACACAGAACTCCACTAGATCTCTACAGAGAATAATCAGAGTTTATCACATTCATGCACTGATGGGACACATCGGAGGTAACGAGGGGTTCAGTGTCATGTGACTGCTGGTGGAATCGAACCCCCAACTCACCCACTGGGGGACTCAGCCACAGCCGCCCATGAACTATAACTTCAAAGACATGTAGAGGTACCAACTTCCATTTTGTTTGGCTGCGTGAAGGTGAAGAAAGGTTCTTTTTAACCTCATGTTCTTCTCCACAGTGTGACTTCTACCCACTTGAGTGTCTTGCAACAAAAACATTTAGGTTTACAATAGTCCCTTGATAATTGCAGGGTTTACAGTCCAGACACCCCCAGGTTAGGTGAAAAACCACCAAGGAGGAACGCTATATTTATTTTAGTGTGTATACATATATATATATATAATGTGATAAGATAAGATAGAACTTTATTGATCCCGCAGGAAATTGTTGTGCCAGAGGAACATACAAGAATCACACAAGATAAAAAATAACAGAATATAAAATACCAGCAGTTAAGTTCTAAACAGGTCAGGTGCATGCGTGTGTGAAATGTTTTAATGTGAAAACATTAGAGTTTATTGTAGTACAGGATTATTCATTCAACCTTTATTTAAACAGATAAATCACATTGAGCCTCGAAGACTCATTTACCAGCGAGACCTGTTTGGACAGACAGAAACAGGTTAACTGGACACATGTAGGAGCTGGAGGTGAAAAAAATTCCTATCAAACTTTTCTTTTTCTACCTGAGATTAAAAAAAACACCTCGCACAAACAAGCACATAGTGACATAGACATTCTGCAGAGGGGGGGACCGAGAGCGGTCAGTATGTTCTTACATGCTCTCTCTCGAGGTCACTGTAAGTTCTAATAAGGATGGAAAATCAGTACATGTCCTCTGGTGAGATCCATAAACATTCTCGAGGGATGTCAGGGAATGGCCAAGAATAACGTCTATGAGAATCCAAGAGTCCTGAAATGATGACACAAAGTTTATTCAGCTGGTTTCATCTGGTTATCAGTTGGAATTAATTGATGTTATTGTGCAGAAAGGGGGAGGAGTTAAAAAGTTTGAAGGACTTCCTGTGTTGTTCTGTGGAGCACCTCGGTGGTCTCAGTCTACGACTGAAGATGCAGCGGTAAGAGTCCAGGGTGTCATGCAGGGGGTGTGACGTGTTCAGGATCTGGAGCAGGTTCCTCAACATCCTCTGCTCAGACTCCTGTCAGAGACTGCAGGTCCACTCCCAGAACTGAACCAGCTCTTCATGAGCTTATCGAGTCTGTTGGCATCAGCTTTCCTCACCCTGCTGCTCCAGAACACCACAGAGTAGAAGAAGATGCTGGAGACCACCGAGTGGTAAAACATCTGCAGCATGGTCCTGCAGATGTTGAAGGACCTGAGTCTTCTCAGAAGAAAAAAATGCAGCTTTGACTTTGAAATGAAGAAGCATTTCTGCTAATTCATATTAATTTTCAAATTTGACATTTCAAAATTAATTTTGGTCACTTTATAGAAATACATGTTGAAAATTAAATGTTAAACGTTATTTTATCATTTTAATTATTTTACAAACTGTGCAGTCTTGGAGAAGAAAATGAAGTTTGAATTATTTATTTTAAATTTTATTTAAGAGTCAAAACATGCAGCTTTATTTTGTAAATGAAAAGCATTTTTATTAATCTATTTTAATTTGAAAATTGAGACACATTCGCTTCCATACTACTGTGAGGTGTAATAGGTCAATCTGCATATGTATAACCCCACTCTCTGATGAGAAGCGAAAATTCTGTTACAAATAAAGTCCAGTTGTTTTTGGCTTGAACTTTTTTAAAACTTTACAGGAAACACTTCAAACATTTGATTACTTGTACAAATACTTGTAATAAACTTTCAGAGGATTTTATTTATTTATTTTGCCATGAGAAAGAAAGATTTAAAAATATTTGACTAGGATCCAGGTCGGTAAGTATTTCCTGTTAACCCGGAAGTACTTCTTGTTCCGGGCGGACGCAGTCGAGCGTGTTTGTCATTAAAAAGTTGACAAATACGGTGAGTTATCGGAGTTTAAAGATTAGGTTTATAACTGTGACAAGTTTTGGTAATAAAAAGTTAATAAATATTGTTTTTATGATCCGGTGTTCCTCTTTAAACAGACCGGACAGAAACAAACGGGCGGTTTAAAAAACAGTCAAACTGTCACGTTTTGTTTTCTGTAAATGAATGAGATTATCTTTAGATTTGGTTTTTGGATCTGAAAAATCATTGTATGAACAGTTGGTGATGTTTAAAAGTTCTGATTTACCTACTTTTTACATTTCTTCTCGAAAATATGAGACAAAAGGAGCAACCGTTTGTAATCACACACAAAGATGAACTGTTTAAGTTCAACAGTTCATCTTTGTGTGCGATTACAAACTGATGTTGGAGGTTCTGGTCCAAAGTTTTCTAGAGACAAGCTGGCAGGTTTGTGTGTTTCAACTTTTAAATGTTTCTAAAGGTGATCAAAACTTTTCGTCTGAGGTCCAAACCATGGTTGGTCCAGAGCTCCTGCTGGACTCCAGCATCCGGCTGTGGGTGGTCCTGCCCATCGTCTTCATCACCTTCCTCGTTGGTGTCCTCCGTCACTACATCACCCAGCTGCTGCACAGCGACAAGAAGGTGGACCTGGAGCAGGTCTCAGACAGGTGAGTCCACCTGGAGCAGGTCTCAGACAGGTGAGTCCACCTGGAGCAGGTCTCAGACAGGTGAGTCCACCTGGAGCAGGTCTCAGACAGGTGAGTCCACCTG
>NC_056508.1:48748088-48751784 GCF_014905685.2 Nematolebias whitei
CTAAATATGCTAGTATAAGTTGCTAAATATGCTAGTAGATGTAACCTGCAGCCACTTCTTCAGCTCGTCCTCCACTCCTCGTCCTCAGCAGCAGAGGTATGATCATATTGTCCTGTCTGAGCTCTGACAGCTGGTGTTACTACATGTTTAAATTAAATCCACGATGCTCAGAGAAACTACATTAGCTCGTACTTTTCACATAAACAAACGTCGGTTCTGGTCCGCACCAGAAGTCACCCATAATTCACGCAAGGCATCATGGGGGCTCTGAATAAGGTGGATATAAACTGATTGGAGCTGCGTCACATCAGTAAAATAAGTAAACGGTAGTTTGTTACCAGGGGTTCTCGTCCTCCAGCGTCTCCCGGGTGGTGAAGAGCTCGATGCACTGCTGCAGCTGAACCGTGCTCTGCTGCTGAGGAACCTCCATGCTGCCGTGTTTCACGTAGCGCTGCAGAGAACGACACACACACCGTCTGACGCCTGCTCAAAGCGCTTCGGGGCCGAACGCCGCCGCTCGCTCTTTAAAAAGGTGGAAACGGTTCTGACCTCGGCCTCGTTCTCGTTGTAGAACCTCTTCTTCATGTCCAGGTCCCAGTCGATGGCCACGTAGGGCTGAGCTGCAGAACAACAGGAGATGATAAAGGGCGTGCACGGTCTGGTCATAAAGATCTACATGATGTAAATATTAAACTGCTTCAGGTCGTCTCGTTTATTGTGTGAATGTTTATGAAGCGTTCACACAACAAACAACCTGTTTGTGTTTATTATTCCAGGTTCTTTAAACTAGTCCGTACGTTTTTCAGCATCTTTCTCGTCCTGCAGTTTTTCATCTATTTCAACAAATCATAAATCAAAACGTTCAGCTCCTTTGAGACAATCCTGCTGTGACTTTTGGTACTAGTGCAACTTTAGCTTTCTGAAATATTTAGTTTTAATATTTTCTCTCAGAAAATGAACTGATCTCATTTTACATCTTTAGCTCTGTTTACAACCTTTTACTGCTCCTTTCACATGTTCTGCTTCAGCTGCTTTCAGCTTCCTGCTGCTAATTTAAACTTTTCTCAGTTACTTTCAGCTGTTTCTTCAGCTGATTTGTGCTTCCTTCAGATTCTTTCTGCTAACTACAGTATTTTTGAGCTTCTTCTAACTTCTTCCTGATACTTCAGCTTGTTCTGCTCCTTTCAGCTAATTTCTGCAAGTTTCAGCTTTTTTCTGCTATTTCAGCTACTACTTTGAAGTGTTTATATTTTTAGCCTTTTCAGCTAATTCCACATTTTTTGTACTCATGTCAACTTTATTCAGCCTAATTCAGCAAAATGTGCTCTCTCCACTTCCTTCTGCTAATTTAAGCTTTTTCTACCTTTAAAGACAATTTTTAGCATTTTGAGTTAATTTCAGCTGTTTTCAGATCAAATCTGATAAGGATAAAATGGCCGCGCTCTCCTGTAGTTGCAGCTTCGTGCACTCCGCCCATCTTTCGGACGACTGTACGTACATATTCGCGTTGTACTTCGGTGCAATTCTAATAAAGTTTATTCTGAACTCTGAATTCAGTTTTTTGTGGTAATTTCTGCTACTTTCAGCCAAATAACTTCTTTCTGCTAATTTCAGCTTGTTATGCTCCTTTCAGCATATTTCTGCTAGGCTAAGCTTTTTCTGCTCTTTCAGCTACTATTTAGCTGTTTTATGCTAATTCTAGCTTTTTCAGCTAATTCCACATTTTTCTATATCTTTTCAGCTCCTTCCACTTCCTTGTAGCAGTTTAAGCTTCATTATGACTTTTCGGCTACTTTTTCAATAAATTTTAGCTTTTTTAGCTAATTTCATAGTTATTGTGCTAATTATTTCCTATTTAAACCTAATTCAGCAAACGTGTTCTTTCTGCTTCTGCTGATTTATGCTTGTTCTTCTATTTCAGCTACATTTCTGCATGTTTTTAGCTAATTTCAGCTGTTTTTCAGCAGGTTCTTCAGCAATAAGCCGTCACTGCATTTTCAGAGGAAATGTAGTTTTTCTTGTTATTTCTAAAATGTTTGAGGTCAGAATGAATCGATGCTTCTCTACTCGGGCACCAGAGTCCGTAAAGTTCTGGTCAGAACCTTTAACTGTTTTAAAACAAAGTTTGCTGAATGTCACTGAAATAAATCCTCACGTTATATTTTCCATGAACCTAAATAAAAATAAAAGCATTTCTTCTCAAACATCAGGAGGTAAATCTGCTCAGTAACTGCTCCTTCCATGTGGATCTGGATCAAGTCCGAGTACTGGACTCAAACGGATCATCAGGACGGATTCTGGCGGGCCCTGTGTGTACCTGTTGTCATGGTAACGGGGTGTGTTTGGACTCACAGCTGAAGGACACGGCGCTCCCTCCCTCTCCTGTCCCCCTCTCCGTTGTGCCATTGGAGTTGACCGCCTGGATGGTGAAGAGGCTCCGCCTCCTCCGACGACACGCCCTCCTCTTCGCTGGCAGCTCGTTGGGAGGCGGGCTCAGAGAGCGAGCCTCCTCCTGCTCGTCTTCCTCATTTCCTCCTCCTGTGGCGCCGCAGAGCTGCCGCGGTGGTTCTGCTGGAGGTTTTGAGCTGCCGCCGGTGTCGGGTCTGGCGTCCCCGCAGGCGTACGTGTCCTCGGGTCTGCTGCCGGCGGCGGCGGGTTTGGTCTGGGAGCCGTTGCTGATCGCTGCATCGACTCGATCCAGGAGGCTCTGAGCGTGGTTGGCGTCGGGCTCAGACTTGGTCGGCGCCGTGCCGTCTGACTGGCTGTTTGGAGAGGCGTCACTGCAGCAGGGTTCTGGTGCAGAAGGCCCGGTTGGCTCCACGTTGTTCTGCTCGTCTGAAAAACAACAACCAGACGAGCAGCAGAGTTGAACAAGAGATGAAGTAAAAGCCCGACATGAACTCCTGCAGCGAACCTCCAAGGTTTTTATTTTTTATTTAGATCAAAGTGAAAATCATGAAACCATCACTGAAGCCGTTAGTTTGAGTCTTATACAGCTCCTCCTCCTCATCATCATCATCCTCCTCCTCCAGCTCATCAGACGGGTCCGGGGGTCTCACGTAGCGCCTGCACGGACAGAACCAAACCCGTCAGGAAAATATGGGCCGTGCGTGGCCAACTGTTGGGTCTCACTCACGCCAGCCGCTGCAGGAACAGCTGGTAGAGCTCCTCGTGGCTGCAGCTGCTGCGCGGCACGTTGAGCAGCAGCGGGTGTCCGAACAGAGTGGTTCCATACGAGCTGCTGCCTGACCCGTAGTCCCGGTACTGAGAGCGCTCCCGCAGGTAGAGCGCCAGCAGCACGGCGTCCTCGTCCTGAGCGCTCAGCTCGTACCTGAACACAACAGCAGCTTCAGACCCGAGGGAGCAGCCGACGCGTCGCGGTTTGAAAAACGACTTTGAGTCTTTTCTTACACGAAGATGTCGTCCCGGTCCAGAATGCAGCTCAGAGATTCTTCAGGGTTGTAGATTTTATAGAAACGATGATTGAAGACATCTGCCACCACCATCTGAAACACACACAGGCCCCGTTAGGACGAACCTCGTTAGGACGTACCTCGTTAGGACGAACCTCTTTAGGACGAACCGCGTTAGGACGAACCTCGTTAGGACGAACCTCTTTAGGACGTACCTCGTTAGGACGAACCTCTTTAGGACGAACCGCGTTAGGACGAAACGCGTTAGGACGAACCGCGTCAG
>NC_056508.1:48751884-48755757 GCF_014905685.2 Nematolebias whitei
CTCATACTGGTCCTGATGACCTCATACTGGTCCTGATGACCTCATACAGGTCCTGATGACCTCATACAGGTCCTGATGTCCTCATACATGCCATGTATCAGTCTAACAAGTCCTACTGCCTTCCCCTTCTTCATTCTTTTCAGAGCTTTCTGGACTTCACCCTCACTAATCTTTCCCACGTCCTGGTCCACAGTTTCTATGAGCTCTACTCTTCTTTGTCTTTCATTCTCTTCATTCGTTAGCTCCTCAAAGTTCTCCTTCCATTAGATGTAAGAACTAAATTAAACTAAACTGGTTTAACTCATCTTTTGACACTAAATACACCGAAGGACCAAACTGTCTTCTGACAGACTTCAAGTACTTCCTCTTGTTGCTTGTCACCAGTTCATGTTCAGATTCAGAGTTTCTTTATTGTCGTTCCACCACATGTGGTACATGTTGTGGAACAAAATTATGCACTCAGGGTCCCAGTTACATCCAACAATAAAATGTAAAATAAAAACAGTAATAAGATCTAAGATATGAACTAAGAAAAACATCAACTAAATGTACACTAAGCACTCATAACATAAAAACAATAAAAATAATGTCCTCAATGTACGAGGACAGCAGGACATGTACGAGGACAGCAGGACAGTGGTAAGATGTACTGTAGGAGTGACAGATAGCTTCATGGTGGAGGTGGAAGTATAGTTACATTTGGGTCCAAAAACTCTGACCCGGCTCCAGCCCGCAGTCATAATTTCCGAACCCCACCCTACCAGACAAATTAACAGTAATTACAGGTCAGAACCAGAAAAAAACCTGACATTTTTAATTAATCATTAACGGTCAGAGACGCGCAGCTAAATAAAAGGCAGAAATTTCGGAGCTGAGGGCGTGTTTGTCCTTTCATGGCCATAAAAGAGCATTTAATCCCTGCTTCTGCTGCATTCTGATTTATTCACGGACCCTGCTCTGACACGTCTGCTTTGAGATCTCACCTGTTTGGGTCATCGGCCGCGTGCGTCCGCTGAGTGCAGCGACTGAATGAACGTCCATTTGGGCGATGAATCGCTGCCTGGCAGTACAGTCCATCTGAAGCTTAACTGAACTTTTTACCTCTTTCAAGGCCGGTCAGCTCACGGTGAAATGGTTGTGTGTGGCTGGTGAAAGTATGGCAGGCCATGTTTTCATATAATTGGATTGCGGCTTATCCTGACCCAATTAAAAGCCCCACACCGACACGGCCCGCCCATTAATCACATTATCATGGCCTGGCTCGCCCCGAATTCAGGTCGGATAGGGCCGGGCTTAGGGCTCGGGTTAGAAATGGCAGCTCTAGGTGGGAGTGCATCAAGGATGGGCTCTGAGCCCTTCTCACTTGCTCTGTTGAGCAGGTGGAAGAGAACTTGGAGAAGTGGAGGTACCACCTGATGGAGGGAGACAGGTGGGACAGTGAGGCTACAATGAGCAGAAGTCAGCATGACATCTCTGTCATCAAGTAATGTCAGCTCGGAGGGTCAAACAGGAATCATAGTAGCTCCTTCCTCTTTCAAAATAGGTCGCACCCCTTCCTCTTCCTATTACCTTGAGGTTCTTCTGAATCAGGGCCCTGGGCTGGTTGGATCCAGTGTGCCTGCTTGGTTCTAGTGTTAAATAACGACTGTATTTCTTCCTGCAGCTGGTGGCCCAGGGTCAGTTCAGGGTCCTCAAGGTTCCTCTGGGCTTCATCAAAGTCTTACAATGGGTGAGTAAATGCAGGTAAACAGGCTCCGCCCACTCAGGTTCTTCAGGGTTAGGATGGTAACCCTGATCATATGCAGTCGTCTGAAAGAACTGATGATTTATCATCCAGCCAATGCTGATGACTCATAAAACCAAAGACCAGGATCAAATGTCATGATTTAACAAGAACATTTTGACCCAGATACTCAAAGTGTTACTAAAATCTGTTTAGTTTTTAATCCTGCAAAAATGTTTTCATTCTAAAACTCTAACAGAAAGCTGTAAGAAGCTATTATCAGACTGCTGTCCAGAATATTTACAACATTCAAACTCAGTAACCCTGACAGAACCTCTGATCACTGACCTCCATCTTTTCTCTGTCTTCCTGCAGTTCTTCGCCATCTTCGCCTTCTCCACCTGTGGCAGTTATTCTGGGATGTTCAAGATGGCAGTGGAGTGTAAGAACCGGACAGACAGTGACCTCAGCATCGATGTGGAGTTTGAGTATCCGTTCAGGTGAGACCCCACCTCTACCCTCCGGCCCCCGGAGGAATCGGGTTTAGGTTCTGGTTTTAGGAAGACCTCATTGAGAGTGCTTCACAATGCCATCCTCCACTTTTTTCTGTCAGACTCCATCAGGTGTACTTTGACGCCCCCACCTGTAAGGAGGGGAACAAGGAGCGCGTCTTCCTGGTTGGCGATTACTCTTCTTCAGCTGAGTTCTTCGTCACCATCGGCGTCTTTGCCTTCCTCTACTCCATGGCGGCCCTCAGCATCTACATCTTCTTCTATGAGAAGTACAAGGAGAACAACAAGGGCCCTCTGATTGTAAGTGCAGTTCTGGGACCGCCCCACGGACCTCTGGCAGAAGTTTCCTGCACGTTGGCTCGGTTTGTTGATGGAGAGGTTTTGTCATTGAGAAACAGAGATTTTGTTTTAACAGTTGTGTAGCGGTTGTTTAGTGGTGATGTAACTGGACACCTGCTCCTTTAGAACATGTGTGAGGAAGAATGCAAGGAAGAACATGTCATGTATGTTAATGTTGGAAGAATGAATGAACAGGAACAGGAAGTGCTGACCTCCAAATTGATTCTGTTCCAGGACCTCGGAGTGACCGCAGTGTTTGCCTTCATGTGGTTGGTGAGTTCGGCAGCATGGGCCAAAGGTCTGTCTGACGTGAAGACCGCGACCGACCCAGATGAGGTCATCACCATGATTGACGCCTGTGACAGTGAGAGGAACCGGTGCCGTGAAGTCCATGATCCAGTCATGTCCGGACTCAACACGTCTGTGGTGAGACTTTAACTGGACCCGAGGATCCGAGGAAATGGGTAATCTTCTGAATTTGTACATTTGTCTCATCTCACAGGCGTTTGGCTTCATTAATCTGATTCTGTGGGTTGGAAACCTCTGGTTCGTCTTCAAGGAGACAGGGATCATTGCTCCCTTCATGCGGGCTCCACCCCCTCAGGCAAAACCCACCCCTGATGCTTACGGACAGCAGGGAGCGTACGAACAAGACCCATACGCAAGCAACCAGGGAGGCTACCAACCTGAATACAACCAGCAAGGATACAACCAGGTGAGCCAACTGGCAAGTGCCAATTCAGTACCAGAACCACTTTATCTGGGTTCAAACGGCCATCCTCAACATCTCAGACCTCCTTTATGCCCCTTTTCCATAGTACCTTATTAACACGACTCGACTCAGTTCGGTATGCTTTTGAGCCATTTTCCACTATAGCACTTTTTCGTAGAACCAGCACCTTTTTTGGTCCCTGCTTTTCTGGTGGTACCAAGCGAGACGAACCGGCACCAAAGCGTGACGTCAGCGCAATGTTGGTCACTGATTGGTCAGGGGGCGGAGTCACTGGATCTTTCAGAAACTTTTCAAAACACTGATCTGCCATTTGCAATTACTCGTAAGTCGGAGCAGTGGCTGGACCTATTTTAAAGATTTTTTTCATCCATCCAACCTTTATTTCTACAGGTTAATCCCATTGAGCCTCCAGGACTCATTTTCAATAAAGAAAGATGACAACAGCGACAACAATAAACAGTTATAAAAAGAGGCGTAGAGATTTTTATTTTTTTTTACAAATTAAAATAAGATGGCAAAAAGTAGCAAAAACAGCTAGATTATAAGGCGAATGTAGAAAACTAAAA
>NC_056508.1:48755857-48761283 GCF_014905685.2 Nematolebias whitei
CTCCATGATGACATCCCTCACCTTATCCACAAAGTCCATGGTGTTCTGTATGTGGTGTCTGAGCTGCCAACTAAAGGGATGAGTACCGGAGGTGGGAGTTAAAGCTCCGTCTCAGGGGAGACTTTGACAAACATTCCCAGCAGACCGTCACAATACGTTTGGGTCTGCCAGGTCTGACTGGCATCCTTCCCCACCATCGGAGCCAATTCACCACCAGGTAGTGGTCAGTGGACAGTTCCGCTCCTCTCTTCACCCAAGTGTCCAAGACATACGGCCGCAGGTCAGATGAGCCGACAACAAAGTCGATCATCAAACTGTGGCGTAGAGTGTCCTGGTGCCAAGAGCACATATGGACACCCTTATGCTTGAACATGGTGTGTGTTATGGACAATCCATGACGTGCACAGAAGTCCAACAACAGAACACCACTCGGGTTCAGATCAGAGAGGCCATTCCTCCCAACCACACCCCTCCAGGTCTCACTGTCATTGCCCACATGGCGTTGAAGTCCCCCAGTAGAACAAGGGAGTTCCCAGGAGGTGCACTGTCTAGTACCCCCTCCAAGGACTCCAAAAAGGGTGGGTAATCTGAGCTGCTGTTTGGCGCATAAGCACAAACAACAGTCAGAACCCGTCCCCCCACACGTAGGTGGAGGAAGGCTACCTTCTCGTTCACCAGGGTGAACCCCAACGTACAGGCACCAAGATCGGGGGTCAACAAGTATGCCCACTCCTGCTCAGCGCCTCTCACCAGGGGCAACTCCAGAGAGGAAGAATGTCCTACACCTCTCAAGGAAACTGGTTCCAGAACCAGAGCCATGCGTTGAGGAGAGTCCGACTATTTCTAGCCGGAATCTCTCAACCTCACACACCAGCTCAGGCTCCTTCCCCACCAGAGAGGTGACATTCCACGTCCCAATAGCCAGCTTCTGTAGCTGAGGATCAGACCACCAGGGTCCCTGCCCTCGGCCACCACCCATCCCACATTGCACCCAACCCGTTTGGCCCCTCCCACAGGTGGTGAGCCCATGGGAAGGGGGACCCACGTCGCCTCTTCAGACTGTGCCCTGCCCGGCTAGCCCGGCCACCAGGCACTCACCAGCGTGCCCCACCTCCAGGCCCGGCACCAGAGTGGGGTCCCGGTGACCCACTTCCGGGCGAGGGAACATTGTTTCCATAGATTATACTCATCATAAGGGGTCTTTGGGCTGCACGTTTTCTGGTCCCTCCCCTAGGACCTGTCTGCCTTGGGTGACCCTACTAGGAGCAAGAAGCCCCTGACAGCATAGCTCCTAGGATCATTGGGACACTCAAACTCCTCCACCACGGAGGTTGAAAACTTAAAGTCTGATATTCCCTTTAGACTCAGGCCCTTAGGATTTAAATATTTGAGAATTAATGTGACCCGTACTTTGTCTTCCTTATATTCATCCAGTTTTTCTCCTTTGATTGCTCAGATTAAATGAGATCTTCAGAGATGGAATTATTTGCCTCTGCCTCTAATTTATTGAATTAACATTATTAAGATGAATATTTTGCCTCAACTACTTTTTCTGTTTCAGTGCATTCCTGTATTTTTGCCTAAAGCTTTTTTTAAAAGTTGGATCAGACTATGATGTCATTCTTGTGAGAGGGGAAGCATCCCAGGGTGAGGAGATCACTGCTGCAGAGACTAACGTTTGATGGTGGTCTTTGTCAAATTTTTTATTTTATTATTGGTCTGCTCACATTCACAAACTGACCTACTGGCTTCAATCACAAGAACAGTTATGGTGTAAACTAGAACGCTTGTCTTGCAGCTCCTCTTCATTAGTAACTTTGTTGTTCTCTCCTCTTCCATTAAAACCTTCTCGTTTCACATAAAACCCTGTAGTGCAGTCTAGTCTTAAGATGTGGTCACAGTACAGGAGTTATTTTAAGTTTGTGTCTGCATCAGTAACTATGCCTCTCATACAGAATCATCTGTTTCCTCTTGATATTACTGATGGTGCTCATGTACAGTGGAAACACCACAGCATTAACACTTGTAAAGATCAACAAAGTCCATGCTCAATAATCCAGGTAAACAATCCAACAATTTTCAGTCAGGTCATTGGACAGTTTTTTTTTTTTTTCGTTTTTTTTCCTGAAACGTTTCACCTTCCATCCAGAAGGCTTCACCAGTCAAGGAAACGCACAACACAAAACTGATTCTTCTCCCAAACAGCTTACTCCAAAGTGAAGAGAATCAGTTTTGTGTTGTGTGTTTCCTTGACTGATGAAGACTTCTGGATGGAAGGTGAAACGTTTCAGGAAAAGAAAAAAAAGAAACTGTCCAGATGACCTGACTGAAAATTGTTGGACTTTGAAAGATTTTTTTACCACGGCATTAACACTTTTAAAGATCTATATAAGGACGGCACTTTCTCCAGTTTTTCTGACCTATGTTCAGAAACAAGTCTCCCAGCGAATCATTTATTTCTTTATTTTCAAGAGCAGCATTGCACTTCTGCTCTTTTCCCCTCCTACTCTTCTCTTCCAAGTATCCAGCCATGGGAGGAACTACGGTCGCTTAAACCCAACAAGAAATCGATTATATCCTCAATATACAAACAACTTATGGATTTGGACATAGATTCAGGAGCTAAAATCAGGAGAGCTTGGGAACAGGAGTTGGGTATAACTATTTCAGATCCACAGTGGGAGAAAGCAGTATCCAATGTTTGTTACAGTTCACCCTGTGCCAGGTTACAACTTATTCAGTTTAAGGTGCTATGTAGGGTTCACTATTCAAAGGCTCGTCTGAGTTTTACTCACAAGTGGTGGATCAGTGTGAGAGATGTCATGTCAGTCCATGTAACCTGAGTCACATGTTCTTTATGTGTTGAAAACTCCAGAGCTTTTGGTGCCAGTACTCAGCCATTCTTTCCAAAGCCCTTGGAATTCAAATCTGTATGAACCCTTTCTTAGCTATTTTGGGGCTTCCAGTCACTACTGTACTAACTGACCCTACGCACGCTAAAGTATTGGCCTTTACATCACTTTTAGCCAGGCGTTGTTTTCTACTCCTCTGGAAATCTTCTAAGACACCTTCCATTTCTTTGTGGTTTTGAGATATGTCATTTCTTAAATTGGAAAAATGGAACAAAGGGCAACTATGGAAAATGTGATCACACATGGGGTTCGTTCATAAACTATTGCAAGTCACTGAACATCTTACCATCTGACGGATACCCCCCCACCCCCTTTCTATTTATTTATTTATTTATTTTTAATCTCTTTTCCTAATGTGTGTGTGTGAGAGAGAGAGAGTGAGAGTCTCTTTATTATTTTAAATTTATTTTTTGGTTTGACCACAACAAATTAGAACTAAGATTGATATGTTAGAAATTGTGGCTACTGAGTATTGCTTGTATATAAAAAAAGACAAATGTGCAAGTAAAACCATTATGTATGTAAATGAGTGCTGTGCACCTGTGTTCTTCAACAAACAGATTAAAACAAAGACAAAGTGTCGGCCATCACTGCAGAGCAGCCTTCAGACATCTACAGCCTCTTTTCCACAGTGACGCTCGGATCACTTCAGCTCGGTACACGTTGCATTTCCATACGCACTTCAGGACCGGTTCTGTAGCCCGGTCCAGAATCCAACTCACCACCTGGTGGAGGTGGTGCTCCATTAAGCTATTTACCACTAAACATATTAGAAGAAGAGAAAAACGAAAGATACACAACAAAAATGTCGGATCTCGTAGCTTTATTGAACTTTGTCAAAGGTCAAAGAGAAGAGACCCAGAAAAGTGTGCGGGCAGCGAGGCCAAAGGCCCTGCAGAAGAACCGGACAGTGGTGGAAATGATCAGAGGGATGTAAGCTCATGCTAATCTGCTATAGAGCCAAGCGTAAAAGTATGAACGGGTAAATGTTGATTAAATACGGATTAGTAAAACATGCTGCGTGTGTTTCAGATGATTCTCCAGTAAAATCATCTCAGCAGACCTCCAGTCTACGTCCAGCTCTGGAGCGACGTGTGCCAGTAACGATGAAAGAGGCTGTTCCCTTCCATCCATGTATCATTTCAGTATAAATGTTGACAATAAAGATTTATTAAAATATCTTGACGTTTGTTATTTACCAAACACTGTGGATGGAAAATCTGGATCTAGCTCATAATCATGACTTGAACTTGAAACAGGTTTCAGTACAGGTGAGAATTTATTTAGAAGTTTCTGGTAAATTAAAAAGAATACAGGTTATTAAAATGATCAAATTAAACTATATATATATAAATATATATAAAACCTGCTAATGAACTTTTAATGAACTTTAGTTCACCATTAAGAGTGAGAGTTCTGTGATGAGTTAAACTCAAAGCTGTTCCTCACATAAATAATGTTCATTTATTATTTTATAGATTAATGTTTCTGTTCATTTATTATTTTTTTCCTTCAACCTTTATTTCTCCAGGTAAATCCCATTGAGCCTCGAGGACTCTTTTACAAGAGAGACCTGATTTAACAAAGAAAGATGAAACAATGGACAACAGCAACAACAATAAACAGTTATAAAAAGTCATACTGCAGGGTTTTTTTTTTTTTTTTTTTAAATATGAATGTTTCTGTTCAGTCCCTGAGACGACTTCTGTTGTGACTTGGAGCTTTAGAAATAAACTGATTTGAAGTAAATCTCATGAACCAGATTCTGGGGGTCGAGATGGAGTAGGCAGGCAACAGCCGTCTGTGAGTCAGCAGCTCGTATGATCCTCCATGGTGACCAGCGGAGCTCGGACCTGAGGAGACGACGCCCCGCCCGGCCTGAGGGAGCCCCGAGGCTCCGGTGGAGCTCCATCCAGCTCACTCTGAGTTTTGTCGTTGGTCACCAAACACAAAAAACGCCGGCACCTCAGCGTTAGACCACGGTGTTGTCATTATTGTTTTTAAAATTTTTCTTTAAATCTTCTTTTCATCTTTAAATCACTTCTTGGTCTGCTGCCTTCATACATCTCCTCCTACATGTCTCTGTGTGAGTGCAGCTACAGCGTGCGCTCTCAGGACATCATTACCTGCAGTGTTCCCTCAGTGAGGACTGAACTAGACAAAAGGACCTTCTCCTACTCCGCTCCTGTTTCCTGGAATCCTAGAGTTATTCCAATCTGGCTTCAAATCTCTCCATAGCACTGAAACTGCTCTACTGAAGGTTTTTAACGACATTTTCATATCCACAGACGCAGGTGATTCTGTGCTGCTTGTCCTATTGGACCTTACATCTGCTTTTGACACCATCGACCACAAGATCCTCATTTCTAGACCGGAGCAGTGGGTGGGCATCACAGGGTCAGCCCTTAAATGGTTTGGGTCCTACCTCTCTGACAGAACCTTCTGTGTCAATATCAAAGATTTTAGTTCGGCATCGACAGCGCTCCAGTGGGGGGTACCACAGGGGTACATCCT
>NC_056508.1:48761383-48767410 GCF_014905685.2 Nematolebias whitei
GAAATGAGTTTTCTCCGCAGGGTGTCTGGGCTCTCCCTTAGAGATTGGGTGAGAAGCTCGATCATCCGGGAGGGACTCAGAGTAGAGCCGCTGCTTCTCCATGTCGAGAGGAGCCAGTTGAGGTGGCTCAGGCATCTGTTTAGGATGCCTTCTGGACGCCTCCCTGGTGAGGTGTTCCAGACACGTCCCACCGGGAGGAGACCCAGAGGAAGACCCAGGACACGCTGGAGGGACTATGTTTCTCGGCTGGCCTGGGAACGCCTCGGGATTCCCCCGGAAGAGCTGGCCCAAGTGGCTGGGGAGAGGGAAGTCTGGGCCTCCCTACTTAGGCTGCTACCCCTGTGACCCGACCCCGGATAAGAGGAAGAAAATGGATGGATGGATGAAGTTTACAACTTAAGGAATTTATGGGGAAACATTCACTTTTTTAGAAGGTTTATTTTATATCCTGAAAAGGAGCCAAACTTCTTCAACAAGGATATAATTGGTGGTATACTACGCAGCGGATCAGAAACATAAAAGCAGGTCATTTGCATATAAAGACAGTTTCAAATCAAGACCTGACCGAGAAATACCACGAAAGTACGGGAGGGTTTGTAAACTATTGACAAGGGTTCAATAATAATAACAAAAAGTAGGGGAGACAAAGGGCATCCCTGTCTTATACCACGTGATAAAAAAAAGTAGCTAGAGGAAACTTTATTTGTATGGAGTCTGGCCTGGGGTGAATTATACAACAGTTGAATCCATGAAATAAATCGGTTCTTGAAACCAAATGTTTGTAAGAGCAAAGAGATAATTCCACTCCATGCGGTCAAAAGCTTTCTCAGCATCAAGTGAGATAACTACTTCTGGACTAACGGTAGAGTATTGGGTTAAAATCACATATGGACATTAAGAAACAACTGGCAGCCTTTAATAAAACCGTTCTGTTCTTCTGAAATAATAGAAGGAAGAATCTTTTCAAGGCGAGTTGTTAAAACTTTAGCTAAGACTTTAACGTCCACATTAAGAAGTGAAATAAGTCTATATGAGGTACAAGATGTAGGGTCTATATTTCATTAGGAGGACAGTGATGAGTGCCTGTGATATTGTGTGTGTGTGTGTGTGTGGGGGGGGGGGGGGGGGGGGGGCAATGAGCCATGTTCAATAGATTCATTATACACTGAAAGCAGTAACGGAGCTAATCTGTCTATAAATGTTTTAAAAGTTCGACTGAAAAATGACTGAGGTTTTGACATTAGAGACTTTTTACTGGATAAAAACTCCACATTTATCCTCAAACTCGACCTCTACAACTGAAACCTTCAAATAAGAAGAGCGTTACAGTCCAGCATGAACCAAAGTTTAACTCCTCAATCAATCTGGTGCCGGTTCTGAACCCTGATGATGGTGATGAAACGGTTCTGTTGGTTCTGTCTCCAGGAGGCAGAATTTGGTCAAGGCTACGGCCAGCAAGGGGCGCCCACGTCCTTCTCCAATCAGATGTGAGGAACAGGACGCAGGTAAGTCATGTGACGTCTTTGTGTCCATCCCACTGAACTGGAGAAACACTGGACTGGCCACTCATCGTATGAGGATCTACATGTATGAGTGTTTCTGTGTGGCAGCTATCACACATAACGTGTAAATTATTATTATCATCGGATCCGAGAAAACCTGCTGAAACTGAATAAAGCGACAGATTACCAACTCTGCCCTCTGTCAGTTTAACACTGATATGTGTTGATTTAGGAAGTATTTCCTGTGGACACACACTGAACAAAACGTAAAAACTGAAAGTCCTCATTTTTTTTATCATTTATGAACTAATATGACAAACTGGGAATATAAGACCTCGTGTTTTGAAAAAAAAAAAAAACGGCCTCAAATTAATGTGAAAACATTGAACTCCTTGAGAGAAGGTTTTTATTTTATCTCGTATTAATGTTTTCAAGTTCATTGTTGTTCTCATCACATGTGGTGCATGAGATGGAACAAAATTATGAATTCAGGGTCCAAACTACACCCAACAATAGGAAAAACATAAAGTGTAAAAAGAAACAGTAAATAAGGATCTAAGATATGCACCAAGATGTACACTAGACGAACACCACACAGTACGCTCAAAGATTTAGTTTTGTTACCACTCTGGCATTAGGGACACTCGTGTTGCTACATGTAGCTCTTCCCAAAATGGCGGCAGAAATTCTCATCTCATGAGAGTAGACGGTGCCAAGGCGGACGATCAAAAGTTGCTCTTATTTTAGACTTTATCATGAAATATAACGTTGATCATTTGTTCATTTTTCCCTCACAGGAAATGTCGGAGTGAACCAGCAGTGGGTCGCCTGCAACTTACCCACAGTGCAACACTCCTGTCTGTCTGCAGAGTTCCTGGGTGGGGGGTTAAATGTTCACTTTGATGAATCGATGTATAAATGATAAAAAAGAGAATTATAACTAACAAAACTCCACAACTTGAAGAAACCGTCGAACCAACATCCATGTGATGAACCTGAACCGTGATGGTTGTGTACCCTGTGTACCCTGTGGACACGATGTTTGTTTGTGTTGTACAAATATCACTTTCAACCCGTATATATATATATATATATATATATATATATATATATATATATTTACATATACCGTATACATAAAATATACTGTGGACTGAACTGTTTCTGCTTGTTTCCTGTTGAACCTGAGGATCTTTTGAAATCCAGATTCTCACCTGACTTTCATGATGCTGTTCACTCCGGCTTCAACAATCAGATCTGAACTGCTCCGGCGAGCCAGACCTCAACCAGAACCACTTCGTCAGACAGGAAGTGACATCATTCTGAACCTGGTCTGAGCCGCAGCTTCATGGTGGCGCTGGTGGAAACTGGATCCAAAATAGCTCCCATTCATTATGTTTGATTTTCTGTACCGACCCCGCTGCACAAACGTCCATCTGAAGGATCAAACTGACATCACTTCCTGAAAATCTGATGCAACCTCTAACCATGGCCCAATTCTTCTCTAACCACAATCCGATTATTTTTCATTCATTCAACCTTTATTTCTACAGGTTAGTCTCATTGAGCCTCGGGGCCTCATTTACAACAGAGACCTGATTCAACAAAGAATGAGGACAGTGGACAACAAATACAACAATAGGCAATCATAAAAGAAAATAAGTAAATTGAGAAGAATAAATGAAAGAATAAAATGGTATTCAAAAAGGAAACAAAAAACAGCTAGGTTGTGAAGTAATGTAGGGACGTATTCTCTAACCATGCTCTGGTTCTTCTCTAACAACAATTGGACTTTTCTCTAACTACGGTCCGATTCTTCTTTAACCAGAATCTGATTCTTGTCCAACTGCGATCCAGTTCAGTCTCTGACCACAGTAGTTACTCTGGCCTCTTCAGAAGCAGCAAGCTTGTGAAGGTGATGATCTTTGTATCTCTTCCACGCCAACATTTTGTCATCCATCTTTAGTATCGGTCTTCTTCTCGTCTCAGCCATTTTTGTGGAAATTTCTGAAAACAATGAAGCTTCTTTTTCTTTTTTGTTTGAATGAAGCTCATTTCCAGTTCGTTTCTTGATCCTTCATTACCTTTACTTTTATTCTTTAATGTTTTCTTCCTCAGTTTTTGTGCGTCACTTTGTCCTAGCCTTTGGCACGTTCTTTTCCTCCTCCTCCACCTGCTCCTTCTTTTGACCATCTCCTTCTCCTCAGCCCTTCATCTTAGTTTACGTTGACTTTTCCCTCAGCCTCTGTGATGTAACTTCCTGTGAGATGATATTCATCATTGGTAACCATGACAATGGTGTTGACAGTGATGATGATGGTATGTGTGACTTGTTGCTATCAATATGCTCCTCCCCCTGCCCCTCCCCCTGCAGTGTTTATTCAATGGAAAGTTTCAATAAACGATAAAAACTTGTGTGTGGTTATTTTTGTTAACATGATTGAATGGATGGATGAAAAACATAATCCAAACTAAAAAAGACTTTAAATGTGATTTTTAAGGTTCATCAAACAGAAGCATTAGAGAGAGTGGTGGCCTGAGCTCGAGATGTTGCTGGTTTCAGTCTCCTGATGGTTACATGAAAATGTGTGTGCGAATGGTGAAACACCCACACCTGTCTCCACCCTCCCCACACAGGGCCCTTGAGCAAGGCCCTTAAGCCCCCAGCTGTTCCCTGGACCAATCAGAGTGACAGCCTGAGGCTGAAAAAACAACTGCAACTTCTTTTTAATACAAACATCAAACAATACAAACTAACAGTAAAAAAAAGGCTCCTCCCACTGGTAAACCCCTCCCTGCAGTCCTGCCTCCTCTTCCTGGCAGCCCCCCCCCCCCCCTGAATTTATGTCTCCTCCCCCTCTCTGCAACCATGGCTCCTCCCCATCATCACTGTGTGTCTGGCTCCTCCCCTTCTGCTCCCCCTACATGGTTCCTCCCGCTCTCTCCCTGCAGACGTGGCTCCTCCTCCTTGTTACAGAGAGTCTGGCTCCTCCCCCTCTATCTCCCTGCAGCCATGGCTCCTCCTCCTCGTTACTGAGAGTCTGGCTCCTCCCCCTCTCTTTTCTTGCAGCCATGGCTCCTCCCCCTCTCTCCCTGCAGCCATGGCTCCTGTCACTGTGTGTTTGGCCCCTCCCCTTCCCCCCTCCCTCCTGCATGGCTTCTCCCTCTCTCTTCCCTCAGCCATGGCTCCTCCCCCTCGTCGCAGTTTACTCGGCACCTCCCCCTCTCTGCAGCCATGGCTCCTCCTCGTTACAGTGAGTCTGGATCCTCCCCTTCTCCCTTCAGCCATGGCTCCTCCCCCTCATCATTGATGAGAATAAAAATAACCCCAGGTTCCTCTTCAGTACGGCTAGTCTCTCTGTTGAACCATGTATCCCTACAACTATAAGTAGTGATGACTTCATGACATTCTTTATGCATAAAATTGTTTCAATTAGAGAGAAAATTCAAATCAACATTCCTAGTATCGACCCTGGTTCTGTGTCAACTTTAAAAATGTCACTAGAACCTGATTTGTGTTTGAACTGTTTTTGTCCTGTTGAGCTCTGAATTGTCAAAATAGTAGCTTCATCCAAACCATCCACATGCCTGCTAGATCCCATCCCAACCAGACTGTTTAAAGAGGTACTTCCACTAATTAATGTCCACATTTTGGATCTACTTAATTTGTCTTTAATCAGAGTCAGAGTTTCTTTATTGTCATTCGCACCTCATGTGGTACATGTGGTGGAGCGAAATTATGTACATGGGGTCCCAGTTACATCCAACAATAAAATGTAAAAGAAAAACAGTAATAACATCTAAGATATGAACTAAGAAAAACATCAACTAAATATACACTAAGCACTCATAACATAAAAACATTGAACATCAGCACAAACATGAACATGAGTCTGTGAGCAGATGTGCACGCATGAACACATCAACATTGAAACAGATCAGCAGCAACATGAAACAGATCAGCAGCAACATGAAACAGATCAGCAGCAACATGAAACAGATCAGCAGCAACATGATGTGATTTTTCACAGTGATTATTCTAGTTAGAGATTCATGAGTCTAACAGCCTCAGGGTAGAAGCTGTTCCTCAGTCTAGTGGTTCTACACTTAATGCTCCTTAACCTCCTTCCTGAGGGGAGTGGGGCAAAAAGTGTGTGTGCTGGGTGAGTGGGGTCCTTCATGATGCAGGTGGCCCTCTTCCTGCATCTGGAGGTGTAGATGTCTGTGATGGCGGGGAGACTGATTCCAACATCTTCTGTGCAGCCTTCACCACTCTCTGCAAAGCTTTTCTTTCTGCAGCTGTGCAGCCTCCATGCCACACGTTGATGCTGGAGCACAGGATGCTCTCCACTGCACACCTGTAGAAGGAGGTGAGGACTGAGCTTCCAGACCAGCTCGTCTCAGCCGTCTGAGGAAGTAGAGTCTCTGATGAGCTTTCTTCATCAGGCTGGTGGTGTTGTTGCTCCAGCTGAGGTTGTTGTTCATGTGTACACCCAAGTACTTGTAGCTGGAGACCACTTCCACC
>NC_056508.1:48767510-48767877 GCF_014905685.2 Nematolebias whitei
CAATCATCTCCTTTGTCTTCTTCACATTGATGTGAAGGTTATTCTCTCTGCACCAGCTCTCCAGGTGTTCCACCTCTTGCCTGTAGCTGGACTCATCATTGTTTGTGATGCATCCCACCACCGCTGTATCATCTGCAAACTTTACAATGTGACAGCCTGGATGGGTAGCTGCACAATCATATGTGAGCAGAGTAAACAGGAGGGGGCTCAACACACATCCCTGAGGAGAGCCAGCGCTGAGGGTTATGGTGGAGGAGGAGAAGTTGTGGATCCTCACTAACTGTGGTCTGTTTGTTAAGAAGTCTAGTACCCAGTTGCAGATGGAGGGGCTTAGTCCTAGTGTGGATAGTTTGTCCATCAGGGTTTG
>NC_056508.1:48767977-48773096 GCF_014905685.2 Nematolebias whitei
TTTAAATGAATTGTTAAAATTGAATAGTTTTCATTTGATACTATTTCTATCTTAACATGTGATTCTTGCCCTGCCATTGTGTAGCTGTTCCTACCAAACCCAGCCGGTCGAAGCAGATGGTCCTCTTGTCCTGATCCTGGTTCTGCTAAAGGTTTCTTCCTCATGAGGGAGTTTTTCTTTCCACTGTCGCCTTCATGCTTGTTCAAGATGAGAGTTCAGTGATGGAGTTAAACTCAAAGCTGCTCCTCAGATAAATAATGTTCAATTATTATTTTATACATGAATGTTTCTGTTCAGTGACTGAGACGACTTCTGTTGTGACTTGGAGCTTTAGAAATAAACTGAATTAAATTGAAATTGAATTGAATCATCATTATTTTTTTGGCCCCTCCCCCACCCTGCAGCCATGGCTCCGCCTCATCACTGTGTGTGGCTCTGGCTGCAGCATGGCTCCTCCCCTCTCCCTCCTTGCAGCCATGGCTTTTCCCCCTTGTCACTGTTTGTTTGGCCCCTCCCCTGATCCCTCCCTGCAGCCATAGCTCCTCCCCCTCATCACTGTGTCTTTCTCCGGCTGCATCATGGCATCTCTCAGCCTCCTGCTGCTCGGCGCAGCTCTGCTTCACGCTGCTCAGGTTAGATGTTTGTCTTCTTGTCTGTGTCGTTAAATTGCTCTTCATTGTGATGCTGTGTTGTCATGGTAACCATGCTGTGTTTCATATGTCAATATGATTACATCACTTGTAACTGTGTGTATTCTGTGTTTGTCTTGATATGAGGACCAGGTTTAAAAAGACCTCAGACTTGTGCTGAGGGTCTGAAAACCCATACCTGGGTTTGGAGCAGAACCAGAACTAAATCAAACCTGCGGATGCCTGGGCCTCACAGAGATAGCATGATAAATGTGTGTGTGTGTGTGTGTGTGTGTGGCTGGCTGCAGGAACATTTTTTTTTCTGCTGCTGTCACCATGGGGACAGGAGATGGTCACCATGGCAACAAAGCAGCTCATCACAGGAGATCCAGCAGGTCCCCTGACACTGTGTGTGTGTGTGTGTGGGGGGGGGTCTTGGTTTCCTGTCGGAGAACATTTGGACTTCATGATGTTTAAATCAGAGAAGAACGCAGCTACAGCATCCGTCGACTTCCTGCTGTAAAGCTGAACAGGAAGTGATGACCAGATGCTGAAGACAATAAGTTTCATCGGACAGTGAAGGACATGTCCTCATGGTGGGACAGGACTGTCCTGATCATCTGTCCGCACTTCACGGTCACACTGCAGGCAGAAGTGGCTCAAATGTGATTTTTCAAACCCGACCCAGGTCTTCTTCAGCTCTGGTTCTGAATCAGACCCATATTAGATGTTTTTGAGAGCGATCTCAGGTCTCGTTTCGTCAGTGAGGTAGGGCGACGTGGATCCATCCAACTACTGATAATACTGATACAAACATGGTGAAGCTTAACGCTCAGAACTCCACACGTCTTCAGCTGCAGAACAAAAGTCCAGTTGATTGAATTCATCATGTCCTGGTGACCATCAGCACCAACATCTGATACTAATGTTGGACTGGATCGATGCTAAAGGGATGGATCCTTACTGGACGTTGTTTCTGCCTTCAGTGTGTCGCTCCCGTTCCAAAAACACAAATCTGCACCGGAGGAGCCGTCAAAAGGAAAGATCACATGTAAACACCGGACCAACGGTCCTGTCAGATAATCATTTAATCCGTTTGGATTGCACAACAATCATCCAGGTCGAGGGGAGCCTCAGGTTGAGTTCAGGTATCTGGACGTCTTGTTCTTGGGCAATGGTAGAATCCTGCAGCCTCATCCTCAGTAATGAAGGTGTTGCTCTGGTCAGGTGTGGTGAAGAAAGACTTGAGTCTAAACTCTAAAGTCTACATTCCAGTCCACACTTGTGGTCATGACGTTTGGATCATGATTAAAAGAAGGAGATCCTGTATCCTAGCAGTGGTGGGTGGGGGGCTCAGTCTTAGAGACAGGGGAAGGAGCTCTGTCATCTGGGGGGAGCTCCTCTGCATCAGAAGGAGTCAGCTGAGGTGGACTTAGTCAGGGCTGTCCCTTGTCTCCAATCCTGTTGAGGTGGCCCATCTGATCAGGACGCCTCCTGGATGTCCCCCATTGGAGGTTTTCAGGACACACCCAACTGGTAAGAGACCCTGGGGCAGACCCAGAACTCTCTGGAGGGATTCCATACTCTCTCTGGTCTGGGAACACCCCAGGGTCCCCCAGAAGGAGCTGGAGAGTCTCTGGGGTGAGGGAAATTTGGGTTTCTCTCGTGGACCTGCTGCCTCCATGACCTGCCTATGGATATGTAGTAGCAGATGGAGATAGAGATGATTGAACAACAACTTCAGAACCAATCCACACACACTAACATGTAGCATCCATGTTTCCTTCTGTAACCATGACATGCTGTGTGGGACATCTTCTGCTGTTCGCTTCAGAATGGTTCACCCTGATGGAGGTCTAAATTAGAAGAACGACCACAGAACCTGGCATCGTGTTCCTTCTGACAGGTTCTGTTCAGACAGACAGCGCTCAGATCCATTTCTTCACTGGGGTGTTCTGCTTGACATCTCCTTGGTAATAAATTGTTAGGATCCAAAGAACTTGGTCTTTCTATCTCCGTTATTCTTCTGCAACAACACAAGACTCTTATTGTGAAGAGTATCTGAGCTTCATTTTGAAACTTTCAGTGACAATAATTTTTCATTCATTCAACCTTTAGTTCTACAGGTTAGTCTCACTGAGCCTGGCGGACTCATTTACAACAGAGACCTGGTTTAACAAAGACGAGGTACAGACAACAATAGACAACCATATAAAAAAACAGATAAAATGCAAAGTAAATGGAAAAAAATTCAATAAAAAAGAAACAAAAGCAGCTACATTATAAACTGAGATCAAAAACTAAACACAGGAACATGTCTGTGTTGGTTGTTGCCAGGATGTTTAAAATTCTTCAGATAGGTCAAGGTCGAGAGACAAGACCCAGGTTTTGGATTCAAAAGTTCAGCCAGACACCAAGAACCTTTGAACAATTTTATTATGTTAAGGCTGCTGGTGGAAATCTGGACCTTCTCACAGGAACTGGTCTGAAGAGAGAACACTGTTGGTTGGATGTAGGTTTCACAGAATGTGCTTAAAAGCAGGAGATAGCCACGAAACTTCTCAGGCAGGTGAGGCGAGGTGCAGAGCCAACTTCCGGTGCTCAGGCGGTGTCAGGCGGTGTCAGTGGTGGTAGTGACGTCACCATGGGTGGTGGGCAAGCAGCTGGGGAGTGAGGTCTTTAATGCTGTGAGCTGACCCGACACAGGGCCAAACTTTAATCGTGGTCCAAGTAGTGAAGCAAGGCCCAGGTCCCAGAATAAATCCAGAGGGGAATTTTTAATCTAAAAACCGATGGGCAGAAAAGGTTGTAGTTACCAGAATCAGAAGTCAGAACTCACCAGACATGGGTCAGACAGGGCGGAGAATTCAGGAAACAGGCGTGAGTTCATGACAAGAAGATCAGGCGAGGACTTGGAAGAAAAGCAGGACATCTACTAACAAAAATGTTTGATCATCTGGCAGAGACTTGGCATGGACGGCGCTCTTATATAGAGCAGGCAACAGGTGATGTGCATGAGTGTGATTGCGATGGAGAAGTGGGCATGGCAGGAGGCAAAACCCCCTCCCCATGTCCAGCTCCTGACCGACCTCTGGGTTGATCCAGGCGGGAGCGATGGAAATCCCTAATCATGGTCTTGTCCAGAACGTGTCAGGCAGGAACCCATAAACATTCCTCTGGGCCATAACCCTCCCAGTTCACCAGATAATGGAGACCCCAACATCTGGAGCGAAGACGTCTCCTGACAGCTGGGCCGGATTAACAACCCCAAGTGCCCCATGGCACTGAAGCTCACAGGGTCCCCCTCCCTAACCTGCAGTAATCCAGGCAAAAGAAGCCCCAACTAAGTATTGAGTGCTGTACATTTTCCTTCTTTTCAGTTGGCCAACATTTCTAAAATTACCCTGATGCTGCTCAATAATCCAGGTAGAAAAATCTAAAAAAGTTAAATCTGGTCCTCTGGACATTCAAAAAAACAAAACAAACAAAAAAATGTAGAAACATTTCGTCTTTCATCCGAAGGACTTCTTCAGTCTGAGGTGCTGTATTCAGCAGGAAGCCAGTGGACAGGGGATATGTGTTCATGTTTTTAGTTGCTGTTAAAAGACGAGCTGCTGCGTTCTGGACAGATTGTAAACGATGCAAAGATGATTTGTCTAAACCAACATACAATGAATTACAATAGTCCAAAGGAGAGGGAATAAAAGCGTGAATCACCTTTTCAAGGTTTCTGAAAGAGAGACGAGACTTCACCTTGGCAATGAGTCTTAGCTGCAAGAAACTGGATTTCACAAATGTATTTATCTGTTTGTCTAATTTAAAAACACTTTCAAAAATAACTCCCAGATTCCTGACAGTGGAGTGGCTGTATGAAGCCAAGGGGCCAAGAGTGTCAAGGGTGTTACATTTACCAAACTGATGACTTCTGTTTTATTTTCATTTAAATTCAGAAAATTTAGTTTAAACCAAACTTTAATGTCGTTTAGACAGTTCAAGATTTGATCCAGTGGACTGACCCTGTCTGACACAATCGGAAGATATAACTGAGTATCATCAGCAAAACAATGAAAAGTGATGTGTTTTCTAAAAATGGACCCCAAAGGCAACATGTAGAGATTAAAAATCAGTAGACCTAAAATAGACCCTTGAGGGACCCCACAGATCAGAGGAGCTGGAGATGAAGAACATTCTCCTAAATGAACAGAAAAACTCCTGTCAGTACGGATCCCCCGTGATAAACGAGGAACTACTGTACATCAAAGTCTATGCTCAGTAATCCAGGTTAAAAAAATAATAATCCAACAGTGTTCAGTCAGATCATCTGGACAGTTTTTTTTTTGGTTTTTGTTACGAGATGTTTTGTTCTCCATCTGAAGGGTTTCATCAGTCTGAGGAGTCACAAACAAGTGGTTTCCCCACCAAGCAGTACACTCCTACAGTGGACCAACCAGTTTGCTGGTGTAGTGAACTAGACCTCCAACATCAACCTG
>NC_056508.1:48773196-48774318 GCF_014905685.2 Nematolebias whitei
CCTGAATTAATCAATTGAAAGAACACTCTTCTTTTTTATATTATCATTACTATTTTACAATATCTTGATAATCCAAAGTGTGTTTAGTTCATATCATTTCTAAATGTTGAAGTGAACCACTCATTTAAATCAACTGTGAAACAGTATTAATGATTTTTAAACCTCATTAGACTTTGATAATACAGTTAAATGTCTATTTACAAAGTAAGTGTGCATTTAGTCTTCTGAATGAATGAGGATTATTGATGTCGGTCGAAAGTCAGAGACAAACAGAGATGAGTTATTAGACCGAAGTGTCTTGTTTTTAAAACTAGCAGACAGTAAATAACTTCAACTGGCACCTGCGTTTGTCCCACTTCGTCACAACATTTCTCTGTCTGTACTAACCGTTCGTAAACATTCCTGCTGTCTCTTGACTTCTAGTGACCCTCTTGACATCACTAGAACCACCCCCCTGCTGGTTGTTTCAACCAATCAGGAAGTACCATGTAACAGGAAGTGTATACCCCTTTAAAAGGAACACTTCGTGGAACTATTGAGTTCGGTGCTGGAAGTTCGGTCCTGGAGTTCGATCCTGGAGTTCGGTCCTGGAGTTCGGTCCTGGAACTCAGTTCAGTCCTGAAGTGCAGTCCTGGAATTCAGTGCTGGAACTCAGTCGGAGTCTTAAGTCTTAGGGCTAAGTCTTCAGAACTTGGAGCGGATGGATGGGACCGTGTGCCAAGGGGTCCCTCCCTTTAGCGGAGTCACGGCTTGCATCGCTGTGCACTCAACCCGAGCAGTAAATGCGCCACTTCTAAGGAAGCTTATTTGGTGGAACTGAGTATATGCATTTATTCTAAAGATTCCCAGCTACTTTAACCGGAGACGCTGTAAAGGGATCGTACTAATGGACTTCTGTTCCGGAGTGGATGCATCCTCTGCTAAGGTAACGAAGTCGCTGCACGTCCTGAAGTGTACCGGAAAGCTGAGCGGGTGTCGGAGGAAGGGTGCAAAGTTCTGGTTTCACACATAGCTTCCATGTAAACCTCTTTAAATCTTTAAACACTTCTATTTCTCCTCTTTAACTTTTCTATTTGCCAGTAATCTAGATGCCTTCAGAGGTGAATCAGCCTCGATCAGTAA
>NC_056508.1:48774418-48781218 GCF_014905685.2 Nematolebias whitei
TGTGTGTATGCATGTATGTATGCATGCATGCATACATGCATGCATGCATGCATGCATACATCCAGGGACCTTTCTGGGTGGAGTTTGCATGTTCTCTCCGTGCATGCGTGGGTTTTCTCCGGGTACTCCGGTTTCCTCCCACAGACCAAAAACATGCATGTTAGGCTGATGGTAACTCTAAATTGTCCCTAGGTGTGAGTGAGAGAGTGAATGGTTGTTTGTCTCGTTTGTCTCTATGTGTCCCTGTGATGGACTTGCGACCCGTCCAGGGTGTACCCCGCCCCTCGCACAGTGATTGCTGGACATGAGCACCAGCGACCCCCGTGACCCAAAATGGAATAAGCGGGTAAAGAAAATGGATGGATGGATGGATGTATATGTATATGTATATGTATATGTATGTATGTATGTATGTATGTATACATATAATAGGGAGGTTCTGGTCCGTATGGACCGAAGCCTCCTGCCTGAGGGGAGTGGTTCAAACAGTCCGTGTGCAGGGTGAGCAGGGTCAGCTGTGATCCGACCTGCTCGCCTCACAGTCCTGGAGACGTACAGGTCGTGGAGGGATGGAAGGCTGCAGCCGATCACCTTCTCAGCTGAGCGCACAACGTGCTGCAGTCTGAGTCTGTCCCTGGCAGTGGCCCCGGCGTACCACACCGTGATGGAGGAGCTGAGGATGGACTCCATGATGGCCATGTAGAACTGCACCGGCAGCTTGGCCGGCAGCTCGGCCTTCTTCAGCTGTCGCAGGAAGTACAGTCTCTGCTGGGCCTTCTTGATGAGGGAGCTGATGGTCGGCTCCCACTTGAGGTCCTGGGTGATGGTGGTGCTGAGGAACCGATAAGAGTTTGCAGTGGTGATGGGGTATCATTACAGGTGAGGGGGGGCAGAGGGGCTGTGGCTTTCCTGAAATCTACAATCATCTCCACTGTCTTCTGGGCATTGAGATCCAGGTTATTGCTGCTGCACCAGGCCACCAGCCGGTCCACCTCCCTCCTGTATGCAGACTCATCACCGTCCGAGATGAGCCCGATGAGGGTGGTGTCATCTGCAAACTTAATAAGTTTCACAGAGTCATGGCTGGAGGTGCAGCAGTTGGTGTACAGGGAGAAAAGCAGGGGGGAAAGCACACAGCCCTGTGGAGATCCTGTGCTTACAGTCCGAGTGTCCGAGACAGCTCTCCCCAGCCGCACGCACTGACTATACATATAAGTCATGAATAAATCATTTTTTCAAATGAAAAAAAATGACTTATTCAGAGGGCTTTTAATGTGATACTTCTACTTAGTAGCTATGTTTACATGCGCAGAATTCTCTGACCGGATTGAAATGTGTTCTGTTTGAATAATTCAAATGTGTTGTTTACATGGGCACAATCAGTTCATGATGAGCGTTTACCTGCAGCAGGCTTTGTTCTGAACAGCAGTACTGACATGCGCAGAGCGGTAAACTCTCCTTAAAAAAACCACCGAAGAAGAAGTTCTACTTCCGGGTGAACGTAAACAAACCTGAGCACCCAAATGGACCCGCGACAGGTTTTAATGATGTTGGAGACGTTATTGCACTCCCTGACTGAGCTACAGGTAATAGAAATCATTTTGAGCTCTTTAAAAGTTTCTAGTAGAAATGTTGTGTCGCTCACCGACCAGTTTTACTTCCCTGACATGCTAATATTATTAGCGTTAGCCAGGCGGAAATGGCAAAGTCGCACATGCGCAGTCAGGTCAGTTTTTCACCATCAGATAAAAATGAACAGATCAAGCGTTTAAATGCGCACCGATCGGGTTTCGGATCAGCGTAAACCACCCGTTTCGTTCTGATCAGAAATTATAACGGATCACGCCGAATACACAAAAAATAACCCGAACGGAGCGTTTACATGACACACTTTTATTCCGACCGGCCATTTGATCCGGTTACTTATGTCCATGTAAACATACCAACTGTCAGCAATAAAACAATCTCTCAGTATGAGGCCACTGTCCTGGATCCAAGAATTAACTCTTTTGAACCGGTCTGGAGTGTCTCAGCGGGGGAAGGTAAGCAGGAGCCAGGAATTTTGTGATGTGGTCTGACAGTCCTAGGTGGGGGCGGGGGTTCAGCTTTGCATGCAAGTATTTGTTTGTGTGCGGATCAAAACAGACCAATCAGAGTTTGTACGCTTTGTATGCTTTGGCTACTCACCTCTACTATTTCCCAGTCAGGAATCAGCTATAGCAGTTCCCTTTATGCAGCATCACATCCACCACTGTTGCAGGATTTGGCAATAGACCAAGAAGACCCTAATCTGCACAGTTGCCTAGAACAAGAAGTTTACAGATATGCATCATTCCTCAGCCCCTTCATATCAACTTGGACAAAAGGTTTGGCTCTCCTCCCGTGACATTAATATCAAGGACACTCCCAGAAAGCTCAATCCTAAGTGCATAGGTCCATTGCCCATCAATAAAAACATTAACCCATCTGTTGTAAAACTGAAATTACCCTCTTCCATGAGAATCCATCCAACATTCCCAATTTCACAAATAAAACTGGTTTAGGAAAGTCCATTATGCCCACCTGCAGACCTCCCCCCACCTTCTCAAATCATTGAAAATCTTTCAGCATTTACTGTCCACCATGTCCAGGATGTCTGCCGTAGAGGGCGTAACTTTCAGTACCTTGTTGACTGGAGGGATATGGTCTGGAGAAGCGATCATGGATCTCTTGTTCTTTCATTTTAGGTCCTGTCCTTATCTCCTATTTTTATAAGATCCACCTGGAGAAACGATTGAGATTGCCAAGAGGCAATTCTTGAGATTTTTGAGAATTTGGGGGGGGGGGGGGGGGTGTACTGTATGAATTCTAGGTTTTTCTCCCGTCTTTGTTATAGCTCCTATACGATGGAGTGGAGCCTATTACCCACAGCAGTCTCCAGTCTGCTACTGAGAAGCTTCTAATATTTAAAGCTGTTTGGATCATCAAGACTCCGCTGGAACATTGTCCCATTCATGACATCGTGTCTGGCCCTAGTGCAAACTCAGATCCTTGGTGACTGACCTAACTTGTCTCCTTGTGCTCTTTGTAGCTCCTGTCATCTGTTTCCTCATCATTCTAGTTCTGCCTCATGTCAACACCTGATCTGAGTTCTCCTTGGATCCCTCTCCCATGTTTGCTGTCTACAATGAACAATAACAATAGCTAAACATCTGCCATCCAGCCTTAAGATTCATCCTGCCACTCTCTCTCACCTTCCTCCACTTACCTGGTTTCCTTGGTCTGCTCCACCATCCTGGAATCCCCTGGTACCAACTCCAAACCTGAAAGAGAAGAACATCAAGTAAGTCTTATCAATGGTATCTCTGGACTACAATCATATCTTGCTCAAATATCGACATAATCACCATATCCCTTGTCCTGCAGCTCCCTCCTGTGTTCCTGGACAGTCACCTTTTGTAAATAAATCATTTTTTTCTACTGGTTGGTCTCTTGTGTCACATTCGGATCTCTGGGTATCATGATTTAGCACGTCCCTTGTTTAACATGTAATACAGACATCATAAATAACTCTAATCAGACATGGAAAACCATCCATCCATCCATTTTCTTTACCCGCTTATTCCATTTTGGGTCACGGGGGTCGCTGGTGCCCATGTCCAGCAATCACTGTGCCAGGGGTGGGGGACACCCTGGACGGGTCGCAAGTCCATCACAGGGCCACATAGAGACAAACGAGACAAACAACCATTCACTCTCTCTCTCTCACCTAGGGACAATTTAGAGTTACCAGTCAGCCTAACATGCATGTTTTTGGACTGTGGGAGGAAACCGGAGTACCCGGAGAAAACCCACGCATGCACGGAGAGAACATGCAAACTCCACCCAGAAAGGCCCCTGGACCGGGGTTTGAACCAGGGACCTGCTCGCTGAGAGGCAGCAGCTCTACCAGTTGCGCCACCGTGCTGCCCTTCGACATGGAAAACCCTGATATTTAACTGCATCATTGAATTTTCTAGGTCGGAAGCCTTCCTTCAACATCCAGTGTCTGAGGCGGCAAGGCAGCAGTGATGACCTGCCGATTCCTGGGACATACCATCCGACATCACCGCCACGCCGCGTGCAGGTAACACTATCACCTCACACCTGTAGGTCAGGTGACACTTTGACCTAACCCACCCATACACCTGTTGTTCAGGTAACTTCTCCCTGTCTTCTCCACCCTCAGCAGGCGTATGACTCCCACCACTCCTTGGGTCGTCCCTCAGTGGCCGCCTCAGCGTCCTGGGCTAAGCCGTGTCCTCGGCGTGGCCGCCTCCTCTACGCTCCGCTCATTCTGATGGAGGAGGGGGGCAGTCCGCCATGGGAGGCAGGAGGAGTGTGTGAGGGGAAGAGAGGAGCGACAGGTTGCAGTGAGGAGACAGATTTTTCAAATTTAAAAAATGACTTATTCAGAGGGCTTTAAATGTGATACTTCTACTTACTGTCAAATGACAGGTGCAGCGGACCGACCGACCTGGTACGGTGGCCCTATAGGGACATCAGGTGAGAAGAAACTCTTGTCTTAAGTCGTTTTCACACTAGATAGTCCGGTAGACTCGGTTCGGGACCAATATTCATGAGCTTTTGTTACATTTGAGCTGGTGAGTTTGCATTCACACTGCACTGTGCAGTCGAGTCAACCTGTTGAACCAACATGTTCCCCCGCCCACATGGCATCAAGTTTTAGCAGTTTTAGGAGTTATATTTTGTCATTTTTCAAAAATGGACTCAGCATGAGCAGAAGATGAGACAGAAGACCACGGAGAATATTGTTTTTCACACAAGTCAGCTGACGGCTCCATATAAGAGAAATGTGTGTTTGTTTGTCCTGCGGAGCGGGGCCCGGTCTGTTTACATTCACACTGTACTGGAACCGTGCTGGAGTTCGCTTCTACCGGACCCAGACCTAGGTTTTAGCCCGGGCCAGAGTTCACCTTTTTGTTCCGTGACAGAGTTCGATGGCGCGTTCACACCTCCCTAAACAAACCGGACTTTCAAGGAAAACGAGCTAGAGTTCGATTAAAGCGGACTAAACAGGGCTAGTGTGAATGCACCCTTACTCATAGAGAAATAAACCTGTTCCTGTCTTACTGTGTTTGAACGGCTCATGTGACTGTATTGTAGCTCCGCCCCCATACCGGGCTTACACCACCCTCACAGTTCCCTCACAGCTCGGAGCTCCATTCACGGACAAACGAGGATCAGCCGACAGCCTGGTGGAGGCGGTGAGCCCACACCACCCATCACCAATCAGAATCCGAGTTTCTGCATTTCCATGGAGATGACAGTCCTGGTTCTGTTCTGGTCCTTGCAGGTTCTGATCTCAGAGGGACTTGGGGTTTACGCTCAGGATCCAAAGTTTGTAGCCTTTGCCAAGCGAGAGATTGCGGACGCATGTCACATGACCGTGGATGAGATGGAGTCTGCGGCAAGCGACCTCCTCAGCTCTGGAAGCCACGACTTTCTGAGCACCATCGCTGATGACCCGACCGCACTCTACAGTGACGAGGAGCCAATCAGGACGAGCCGTGAGGAGGAGGCGGAGCTGGCCGATGAGATGGCCTGTGTGACATCACTCTGACTGTCCACAAATCAGAGAGAGAGAGGGGGGACCGATCAGAGAGGCGCGCCTTAATCCAAGCAAAGAGTGAGATTTGAGAAATATCACGTAAACAAAAATACATTTTAAACAAACAAAAAGTCAAAGAAATAAAAAGTAAATGAGGTTAGAAGACAAGGAACCAAAACAATAAAATGAAGGAAAAAGGGACAAAATAACCAACAAAAACATGTACTGAGTTTAGTTTCAACGACGCTGTGAAGTTTTAACATTTGAATTTATTAACATTTTGTGAAATTTTAAGGAATTGGTTAAATGTTTTTTTTATTCCAGAAAAGATTTAAAACTATGTTTGTTTGTTATGGATGAAATGTTTGACTTTTTAAATGAAAATTCCATTAGAGGAGAACTTTTGAGTCTGCTTGGAACAAATGAAGGAAAATCAAACATTTGTTTTCAATTAGTATTTCTTTTATTTACTTTTTTCATCTTTTCTTCCAGGTAGAAAAATCTAATTTTTACCTACTAAATGAATTAATTGTTTATTTTTAATTAATCGACCAATCAGGTGAGATCTGGTTTTCACCTCAGGAAGTTGCTGTCAAAATAAAAATCTCGATTTCCTTTGTAATGCAGTTTGGTTCCGATTCCTTCTGCAGCCAAACATTGGTGGAAATCTGAACCGGGTCTTTTTGGAGAAGCTGGTGAAGACAAAGAGGTTCTGGTTCTGCTGCAGGTCCAATAAAGCTTTTGGCACTAAATCGTCATGTTACCTGCTGTGGTTCTGAAAGTTAAACTGTTGTTTTTTGTTTTTGTGTGTGTGTGTGTGTTTTCGGACAAACTTTGATTAATTTTTACATTTCAGACATTTTAAAAACATCGTTGATGTTTGTGTTTTTGTTCAGACTTTGGATTCAAATAAAGATTGTTTTTCTGACAGAACCGAGCCTATTTGGTCCCTCGTTCCAGAACTAAAGGGCTCATTTTTCTTTTATTTCCAATAAAAAGTTTCTGCCTGACCCATTTGTGTTTCTGTTGGATTCTGTCAGAACCATTCCGCTTGGACTGTTGCCTTACTGACATGCAAGCTTTTATTTTGAAGGAGAACATGGTTTCAGAACAAAAGACAATTGATCCAGGTGGGTTCTAGTTCTGGACCGATGGATCATTTTGTCAACTGTTTGTTTCATCGATGAAATATCGATGACGTTGCACGTTC
>NC_056508.1:48781318-48782685 GCF_014905685.2 Nematolebias whitei
CAGTCTGATCAGTTATTTCTGACATCTGATCGATTACATGAAATAACTTTAGTCTTTTTCCAAAGATTTTACCTTTATTCTTTACTAGATAAACTCCTCAAGACATTATATCATGCAGCATGTGTCACCTGTGTTTTGGCCTCACCTGTGGGCGTGGCAGGAAGTAGGCGTCTACGGGTAGTCCTCCTCCCGTCGTTATACCCGTTACCATAGATACTGTTGTTGTAGGAGGCGTGGGCATCATAGTGGTCTTTGTACTCATCTAAGTAATGCCTACAAAAACACAAAGAAAAAGAAAAAAAAATTCAAAGTTTATAGCAGAAGAATGAAAATGTTTTTTAAATAAATATTAAAATTCATCCATGATTGTCATTTTGAGACTTCAAAGATCCATCAGGTCTGTTTTGTATCGGCAGATGGACCAGATAGTAGTTTATTTGTGCTTTGCTCTCATAGGCCTGTTTCCTGTCAGTTATATTGTAAGTTGCATCTGCATGCAGGTGACCAAACAGTGACCGTCAGGAGGGGGGGGGGGGATTAATCTGCATGAGTTCAGCTGCATCAACGGATCATTTCATGGTTTCAAGCTTAGAACTCTGGACTGAGAAGAAAAATGTGCGTAACTGCAACGCTGAAGTCCAGTTGTACAGATGACAATCAATCAGCTGTGCTAAAGGTTTTCTGCGTGACTCCACGGAGTTTGGAAATGACCGTTGACCTCTCACAGATTGATGGGCAGCAACAGCTGTTCTCTCAAGCCATTGCTGATATTTTTCTATCTTGGTATTGTGCCAACTGCATACTGGGACAGTCTCAACAAACATTGAAAACTTTGCTTTTCTAAAGTTCTGACAGATTGTGTGGATGGATGTTAGACCCAGTAAATGAGAAGATACTTCATCTTTCTTAGTGTGATCTTTCTCTCATATGTGAACATCATCATCATGACTAGTTCATTAATTCTCTTTTGGACATAAAAGTAAAATGTAATATTCATTAATAAAATGTTTTGATCTGTAAATGTTAATATATAATTATTTTATCCAGTTTGTTTCACATTAAAAAAAATCAGGCCCATTCAGTCAAACTGAACCTGAACGTACGGCTGACGATTAACAGTCATGTTGCTAATTCTCTTCTTTTCTTCAAATAACTGATGAAAACAGACGGTTCTTAGAATTTCTGACAAATCAACAGGTGAAACTGACTGAAACCATCAGAATCAGCTTCTTGAACTTATTTCTGAAAGCAAGGCTGTAGACTCCACCAGAAGAAAACTGTAGTATGTGGACCACTGAAGACGACTGTAGCATGTGGACTACTGAAGACGACTGTAGCATGTGGACCACTGAAGACGACTGTAGCAT
>NC_056508.1:48782695-48787313 GCF_014905685.2 Nematolebias whitei
AAGACGACTGTAGCATGTGGACCACTGAAGACGACTGTAGCAAGTGGATCACTGAAGACGACTGTAGCATGTGGACCACTGAAGACGACTTTAGCATGTGGACCACTGAAGACGACTGTAGCATGTGGACTACTGAAGACGACTGTAGCATGTGGACTACTTAAGACGACTCTGGCATGTGGACTACTGAAGACGACTGTAGCATGTGGACTACTCAAGATGGGAGAGGAACAGACCAATGTGAGTTAGCTGAACATGTTAGGTCATGTTCAGTCCAAGATCCGGTGTCTCCTGGTTCCATCATACCTGTCTCTGGAGGGGATGCTCTCATTGTCCTCCTCTCTGCTGTAGTTACCCTGCTCTCCATATGTCCCCATGTCCCCGTTCCTCCAGGATCTCTTCTTCGAGTCCCTCCTGTTGACAAACAGGACACTCAGGCAAATAAACTACCCTGACAATATTTCCAGAAGAACTCTCAAGTTTCTGTTTGTTACAGTTTGAACCAGCACCTTCTCCTAGACTTTACAGGAAGTTCAGCAAGGAGACACAAGTCTTGCGCTTTTTGTGCATCCACTCACCTTCCATGCCTGTACAACGGTCTCCTGTTGACAGGGTCCAACAGACAGTTCTTCACAGAGGACTGGCGGTGGTTATTACTGACAGATGACCTCAGACTGTCTCCGCGACAAAGATGCTCGCTGTGTTCGGGCCCGTTGGCCATCTTGGTGAACGATCCGACTCGGTGGATCAGACCACCGTTAGAGACACCGCCATCACCTGCAAGTGTACAAAGGGAAGACCGCTCACGCTCTGCAGAAACATGGTTAGCAGAACTCTAACAGGTGACTTTAACTGAAGAAGATTACCTGCTTTGTTTTAGTTGGAAGCTGGACTTTGAAACATTACTGAAACTTTTCCAATTTACTTCTTTTATTGGTCAGGTTTTACAGCTTTACAAAGGTTGATGGTAATATAACCTAAGAAGGAGTTAGCTTGTGCTAGGAGAGCCAATCAAGCTAAGCCAGCAAACCAACATATCCCATGACTCTGGACCAACCTGTCCCCTGACAGCAAGCTCCAGGCCATTTAATCCTACCTAAAACGGAACTGAATTGACTTGAGAACAAACGTGTTGGTTTCCATTAAACATCCTAAGAGATATATGATATTAGACTGAGCTGAATACAGCACCTCAGACTGAAGAAGTCGAGACGAAACGTTTCTATATTTTTTTTGTTTGTTTTGTATTTTGAATGTCCAGAGGACCAGACTTAACTTTTTAGATTTTTCTACCTGGATTATTGAGCATGCATCAGGATCTCCTAAGAGAACCAACACAAGGATCTCTCGGGATGTTCCTGACTGTAACTTTAGGTAGATTTAAGAGAGGATGAAGGACAGACGAGACAGAAGAACCAGCAGATTTTGTTAGTCATTTTCATGAAAAGTAGAGGACTGAAGAACCAAACTGCTGTATCATGACTCGTCATCAGTCACTATCTGAGCTGCCTGGAGCAGTACGAGGTCCTGGAAGCCTCACCATCACATTAGTTTTCTGCAAACTCTCAGTGAAGATGATACCTCACTGGGTGGAGAGCGGTTGGTGAACAGCATTCATAAAATAATCTGTCCAAAGTCTCCCAACATTTGCAGGATTCTCAACTTCCTTGCAAAGTCTCAGGGACTCCGCTGCAATGTGTGAGTTTTGAACATGCTCAGGAAAATCAGTTCCATAGTCTTTGTGGGGGTCTTGAACCCACCTGGAACCCACTTGAATTTTGCCACAGGCATCACAACAGAGTCTGAGTCCTACAGGAGGTCTCTGACAGCCCTGAATGTCCTGGTCTAGAAGCCATAGACTTGGGCTATTTCAATAATATCATATCAATATTTATCATATAAATGATAAATAAGAATGATTAAAAACTGGTCCACATCCATCTTCATGAACTTCTGCAGATTAAATCCTACATGTGGGGGCAGATCTTCACAGGGATTGGGCAGTGAAACATCAGTTGTACCATGTGTTCTCCTGAAAATCAGAGGTGGTTCTCAAAAACTCACTAGTGCAACTAAGACTGGAACTTTCTGTGGCCTGAAAAACTGCAGAAGGATTTTCAACAGTTTTGGTTTTGTTGATTAAAGTTGGACTTTGTGGACAGGTTGGACTTGTTTTGATCAGGTTTTTTTTTCATTGAACCTTTATTTCTACAGGTTAATCCCATTGAGCCTTGGGGACTCATTTACAAGAGAGACCTGATTTTAACAAAGAATGATGACAACAGTGGACTGTCATAAAGGATGCATACAAATTAAATTTTTTAAAATAAGTTAAAATAAAATGGCAATCAAAAGGAAAAGTAGTGAAAAAACAGCTAGGTTGTAAGGTGGTGTAGAAAACTAAAAACAGGAACATGTCTGCGTTGGTCCCTGCCAGGAGTCCAACAGATTCTTAAAGACACTTAGAGAGGTCAAAGGTCGAGAGCTTCAGGTCTTTTTACAAGATATTCCAGGAAACAGGAGCGGAGTAGGAGAAGGTCCTTTTGTCTAGTTCAGTCCTCACTGAGGGAACACTGCAGGTAATGATGTCCTGAGAGCGCACGCTGTAGCTGCACTCACACAGAGACATGAAGGAGGAGATGTATGAAGGCAGCAGACCAGGAAGTGATTTAAAGATGAAGATGTACCAGTGGGAGAGTCTGCGTGAAGTTAATGGTGACCAGTTAACCAGTGGATACTGGGTGCAGTGGTGGGTACGGTAGTTACAGCTAGTTATGAATCTTAGTGCACCATGATAGACAGCATCCAACATCTGCAGCATCCAACATCTGCAGCATCCAACATCTGCAGCATCCAACATCTGCAGGGTTCTTGTAGGAGCGTTCATGTAAATAATGTCACCGTAATCAATGGAGGGAAGGAAAGTCACAGATACAAGGTGTTCCTCAGGGTTCAGAGTTAGACAGGATCTGTTTCTGAAAAAGAAACCCAGTTTAACTTTCAGTTTCTTTACCAAGTTTTCCACATGGAGCTTAAAAGAAAGATGTGAGTCGACCAAGATACCCAAATATTTATAGGAATCAACAAACTCAATGGGGACACCATTTGAGGATAAAATCAGAGGAAGAACTGCTGGGACCGACTTCCTGTTTGAAAAAAGCATCCCTTTGTTTTCTGAGATTTTGGTTGAAGAACCCGAGAAGATATGAAGACCCGTCATGGAACCTCCTGAGATCTGGTTAAAAATGGTTTTGTCTTAAAAACAGAAGACACTTTTGTTCTTGGCATGTTCTCTCATGTTGGCAGGTTAGAACAAAGGTCTTACCAGGAGGTGTCAGCAGAGAGCCTCGTGGAGTTTCTGCTGAGAACCCGTTTTCAGCCTAAAACACAGAAACAGAACCTTTAAATAGTGTTGTAGCATCTAAAAAAAGTTAAATCTGGTCCTCTGGACCTTCAAAAAAACAAAGCAAAAACTTGTAAAAACGTTTCGTCTTTCATCCAAGAGACTTCCTCAGTCTGAGGTGCTGTATTCAGCTCAGTCTCTTAAATAGCACCTTCTCAGAGTGGATCAACCAGTTTTGCTGCTGACAACCAGAACCAGCTGATCACATGCTCAAGAAGGACCATCAGCCTAACAATGGATCATTAGCACCTGATGGCTGTTTACTGTTCACAGAGGGCTGAGTGATACTAGCAATCACAGCATTGTGCTGGTCCATCCTTTTGGCCAGTGGCTGTTTAGTTTCTCTGATGTAAGACTGATCGGATGAGAGACAAAACGTTTCTACATTTTTCTTTTTTTAATGTCCAGAGGACCAGACTTAACTTTTTTAAAGATTTTTCTACCTGGATTATTGAGCATGCATCAGGATAGTGTTGTAGTATTCGAGACTGGTCTTGGTCTTAAGACTGGTCTCAAGACCACTTTTTGATGGTCCCTGTCTTGTCTCGGGCTCGACCCCATTTTGTCTTGGTCTTGTCTCGGTCTCGGACATTGAGGACTTGGGAATTTATTTCAAGACAAGTCGAGACCACAACTGTGGAAATATCACTAAATTGCCAAAACATTGTCCTGTTTATTTGTCAACATCTTTGTTTTTACTGGATGAAAAACGTACTGATTCAAATCCAATGCTAAATACACATTTTGTTACCGTAGTCACGCCCACCACCTTTCACTCACACGTGTCACTCCCAGTGTTACCAGATTGGGCAGTTTACTGCCAATCGGGCAATTTTCATTCTGATTTTGCTGGGAACTCTGGGAAGATTTTTGTTGGATTTTTGCGTTTTGCCACATAGTGTTAAATTACCTTGCTTATATTGATGTGCATTCATGTTCAAACAGTAAATAAACTGTAAGAATAAAACCGGATTCCAAAAAAGTTGGGACACTAAACAAATTGCGAATAAAAACTGAATGCAATGATGTGGAGATGGCAAATGTCATTATTTTATTCTTAATATAACATAGATGACAGATCAAAAGTTTAATCAGATTAAATGTAACATTTTAAAAGAAAAATATGTTGATTCAAAATTTTACAGTGTCAACAAATCCCAAAAAAGTTGGGACAAGTAGCAATAAGTGGCTGGAAAAAGGAAACTGAGCATATAA
>NC_056508.1:48787413-48790660 GCF_014905685.2 Nematolebias whitei
TTGGTCAGAGTTGCATTGGTTGGATACAATTTGCACAGGCACCCCCCCTTCTAGAATCAGGTAAAACTGATTCAGCCCATCTTTCGGACGACTGTACGTACATATTCTCGTTGTATCTCGGTGCAATGCCAATAAAGTTTATTCTGATTCTGAAACTCAAGGAAGGTCACGGCCCTCAGAGAAAACTTACCTTAATTTTAAGCATTAGGTCTAAATTTAGATAACATCTCTCCTCAAAGTTTAAGCTATTCTCATATTCAATTCAATTCAATTCAAAAATACTTTATTAATCCCAAAGGGAAATTATTTGTTGTTGTAACTCGTTATCCTCATTTCATTAAGAGATGTTATAGATGCTGATGCTGTAGACAGGAAGGATCTCTTGTAAAGCTCCATCCCACAGTGGATCCTAAGAAACTGGCAGCAGATGCCGTCCAATTCGTCCACCCAGACTTGGCTGGCCTCTCGGTTCCCCCGGGCTGTAGGACCACCTGAATGCTGGGCAGAACTCCTCCCAGTGCGATGGCCACTCCTCCCAGCAGTCTGCCGAGCTCCTCGTCGCTGCGGACAGCCAACTGTAGGTGCTGAGGGACGATCCTGTCCTTCTGCTGTCATGAGCCGTGTTTCCTGCTAGTTCCAGGATCTCAGTGGTCAGGCACTCGAGCACAGCTGGCAGGTTGCTCAGAATGCATCCACAGAGCCTCCTTTTCAATTCATTTGAGATTTGTGGCTGTAGTTGAGATTTCATTTGAGCTTTTGAGATGTTAATCAGCTTCTGGTTGTAGAAAACTGCCTTGTTGCCATGGTTACGCATCATAACAAATGTCCAAAACTAAAAAAGTTTCAGTAAAAATCCTTCCAGCTGCACAGCATCCGATACCAGAGGAAACAATCATCCAGAAAATGTGATTTACATCCAGAAAAAGAGGAATTAAAGTTTCCAAAAGCTAAACCTCAGAATGAAAGTAGCAGAGCTGCTCCAACATGCAGACACCTGGAGCGGAGCAGTTCTAGAATATTATTATTAGAATATTATCCACCTTTTCAAATAATACTATTGGTTATGCATTCATATTTCATGTTATTATTATTCAAACTTACAATAAATGTTACAGAACTGTGACTTTAACCAGCTGGGTTTTGTGAGTTTAATTCAAGTGAGGGGGATTACAACACTGTCAAGAATTCAGTTATTTTAATCAAAGTCGATCCACATTTATTATTTTGATTGCACACCTGTTAATAAGGTGCACAGACCTCTATTACTCCTCAAATCACTACAGCATCATCTGTGTATAATCTGACTCCTAATACATTCATTCATTCAACCTTTATTTCTACAGGTAAATCCCATTGAGCCTCGAGGACTCATTTACAAGAGAGACCTGAATTAATATAAATTACAGCGTCATCTGCATGGGACTGCAATAGTTTGGTGGTCAGTTTTGCGGTGTCGTAATCCATAGGCTGCAGGTTCAAGTCCAGATTGTGTCAGGAATTATATTAAGCATAAAAAGCCAACCCTAAATACAATGCATATCTGTTCAGCTGATGCTGTGCTTCTGTCAACTCACCATCAAAGAAAGTTATTTATCTCAGTCAGACAAGCTGGAGTGAACTAGTCCAAAACTCATCACAAACTCTGCATTCCTTTGCCTTGCCTTTGACGCCACCCCTTGGTTTCTGTTTTTAGGTAACCCCGAACAGGAAAATGAGGAGCTGAGGGTGATCATTAGGAAGATCTGGAAAAGAATGAAGCCAAAGCTTCTGGACGAAGTCATACCACCACATGAAGGTATGAACACTACATTCTGCAGGCTGTTCTGCAACGATACACTGCAGGGACTGTAGAACTCAGACCACAGCAGATCTGATCCTCTGAGCTGTTCTCTCTCTGCCTGCAGAAGAGGAAGTGACTGTCGGGAAGTTTTATGCAACATTCCTGATCCAGGATTATTTCAGGAAGTTCAGGAAGAGGAAAGAGAGGGGTGCTCTGACTGGAGAGTCTGACTCCACCAACCAGTCTGCTGTCCAGGTCTGTTTATTGTCCAGCTTCTCAAACCGCCCACTACCCCATTGATACTCATCTTCAAAGAGCAAGTTCATGATTTTTTTAATAATTTTTATGTTTAAATTGTGTCGAGGTTGCAGCTTACAATAGGAATGTGTCCATATCTGATATTGTGAAATCTAAACAAACAAACGAGCCTTTTCTGTAATAATTACCTCAAACAAACTGTGCACAGCACTCTGGGTGCTAGCTGTGATTATTCGGCAGCAATTCTTTGGATGATTCTTCAGCTGTGATTCTTCAGCTGTGATTCTTCGGCTGTGATTCTTCGGCTGTGATTCTTCGGCTGTGATTTGGTGTCACTCCATATATGGTCAACAGTGATGGGCTCTCTGCACATCAGCGTTTTTAAATGACACGTCTGCTTTTCATGTTTCGAGGTCATGGCCGAAGATGCCTTTAAGGACACGTGTGTTCTTGTCTTCCTGCAGCTCTGTAAAGCGGGTCTGAAGACTCTGCAGGATCTGGGTCCAGAGATGCGTCTGGCTCTGAACGAAGATCTGGAGGAGGAGGAGGAGGCCATGATGGAGGAGGAAGAAGAGGAGAACAATGCTCATAAGGTGCATGTGGAGTCTTCAACAGCTGAAGTTTGAGTCAACACGATGGAGGGTTAAAGGTAGTGTTGTGGTCAAGACCACCTAACCCGAGAGCAAGTCAAGACCAAGACCACAAATAAAATTAAAAAAATAAAAAAATTATTATAAAATATGTTTATAAAAGTTACATACTGCAACTTTAAGTTTGCTTTTGAATGAATACATCAGCTTTTATAAATTTTCAAAGCAAACATCACAAAGAGATCAGACATTCAGTGGCTTCACTTCATGAGATTCAACAATAAAATGACACAACTGTTAAATTGGAAACAGTTTCATCTCATGCCAAGTCTTAAAAAACTGAAGTGGCAAAACACTCTGCATAATTCCAAACTCAACACCAAGGATAATCATATAGTTGCATTAGTATATTCTTTGTGATTTAAACAAGCCAAATTTTATAACTGATGAATTGTGAGACATCTTCTCCCACACCCAGACAATCACTTCTCACTTTCTTTTAGAGTGACCAGTGTTGCCAGATAGAGTCAAGGTTTTCCAGCCCCAAAATCTGTTAAAAACTGCAGCATCACACAAAAATCTGCCCAATCAATACACAAACCAGATTCCAAAAAAGTTG
>NC_056508.1:48790760-48803794 GCF_014905685.2 Nematolebias whitei
GGGGAGCAACACGGTCCAGAACATTTAAACAGGCAGAGTTGAACTGAGAGGTTAGCTCCTCAGTGGTAAGAGACACCGAGAGCTGTTCGATCCTCTCAGAGTTAAAACCTTCATTAAAACGAGCAGCAGTGAAACGGTTAATGGAACGCGTACGTGCAGGAACGCACGTCTTAGCAGTAGGACAAGGGGGGGTGAAGTCAAACAATACAGGCATGTGATCTGAAAAAACATTGTCACCGATTTTCAAATTAGAAACAGAGACATCGCGTGTTAAAAAATGTGCTCTTTAAATAAAGTAGACTTAATATAATCTAGATGAACTAACAACGAAGAATAACTTCATTAACAATGTTTTTATTCTGTAACAGAAACAACTTAAAGTTCATCAATTTGCCTGAAAAAATTACATCTTTAGTTAAACTGTAAATTTTTGTGACCATTTGATACTGAAAAATAAAATTAAATATAATCAATAAATAATAATAAATTTAAATTGATCAGCAACATTTTTACTCGAGTGTTATATAAAACACCTAAAAACCCCGTAATGAACAAAACAATTGTGCTGATTTTTTTAATCAAAATGAGGAAGTCAGGATCAATGATGATCGATAAACTCAAACATTTAGTCAACGTGAAAGAGGAAAGAGGGGCAGGTGTCGCTCTCGCTCTGACTTTACTCTTTGTTGCCTGCGCGCTGTGGCTGACGTCCAGAGCGCATGACATAAACCCATGCAGCGGAGGTGTCCGAGTTATTTATTCATCATCTCAGCAGCCGAGAGGAGCGACACGGTTCAAGCACGGCTCCCAAAACAACAAGACACTTGTTTGTTCGTAACTTTATTACTAATAAAACAGAGCGATACGAGCAAACAGCTGCCGAAACGCACGCCACACATTCACTTCACGTGCAACAGCTGTTCCTTTTGATTGTTACGTTAGAAAAACATCAGTGTTCCTTTAAAGAGTTGAGAAGTAAATGGAGGGACTCATGTTTGCCGGGGAGGGTGTGACATGCACAGAATAATTCCATTGTGAATGGTTGTTTGGAAGTATTTTAGCTTTCTTATCTTTCTCTTCTAGAAACCAGAGAAGCATTTTATTTGAAAAGAAATACAAGTTTCAGATCTGAATATATTGCGAGAATAGTGTGGTGTAACCCAACCAGCAAGGGTGCAGTGGTTTTCTGTGTCTTCTCAAGCTCTTTCGTTCCACAAAGATTCCAGAAGCTGTGCCATCCTGTTGTCCCGTCTCAAGATTAGTTACCTGTATTTCAGGAAACTTATCTGCTGACTTGGTGCTGCCTCTGAGGTACCCGTTACATTATTGCACAGTTAGTACAGCAACATTTTGTTCCATACAGCTGTGTGAAGGATAGACAGAAGTGTAGCAGAACTGTAGCTTTAAAGCCACATAGAGTGATATAATACATGTATGGGGGGACAAGATGGTGAGATTGTCCATGAACACGTCCAGATTGTTTCCATAGTCCTGATAAAGATGTTACAGTGTCTCTCAGCCGGAGCAGAGCTTCTTAATTTACGTATCCACCAGGAGCAATTTGAGATAAGTTGTCCTATCCAAGGCCAGTGGGGAGGCCACATTCAGATAAACAACAATTGCTTTGGGCAGGTCGACTCTACTCACACGTCTGCCTTCAGTTCTGCTGGTTCACTCGATGGTGAATCCAAACAGCCTGATCCATGGACATTCTGCCAGTCAGTGCTTGTTAGTCTTCTCCAAGGTCGAATCCTTCATGCCGGTGAGTCCTAGGAGCTGCAAGTGGCCCACGAGTCTCAGAAATCGCTTCCAGCTTACGGTTCAGCTCGCAAAGCATATTAGTCTGAGAGCTCGAAGCACGGAGTAATCCTAGGCAGATTTACTATTGCGAAAACTGCTGCCGCCGTCTTCATAACCCGGGTATCTGCCGATCCCCAAAAGCAGAAACCCTGATATTATATATATATATATATTTCTATTGCGTTGAGACCAGCTGACCAATTCAATTCACTTTATTTATAGAGCGCCAAATCACAACAAAGTTGTCTCGGGGCACTTTACAGGAACATTCACATAAAAGCCAGTCAGTAAAGTTCTCTCTCTAAGGACCAGATCAATAATAATTTTCGATTCAAAAGATGTGTAGAGTGGCTCTGTGATTCATAGGACTAGAGCAAAAGCGGGAGGGGAGGCAGGAGAGGGAAAGAGAGCATGCGTCTTCCTCGAGAGCGAGAGAGAAAAACGTGAATGATGCTGATGAGGATGATGATGTTGAGGATAATGATGGGGATGATGATGAAGATGATGATGTTAGTAGTGGAGAACTGTGTGTGTAGCAGAGATTATAAGTAATGTCTTGAACCATCTGGTCCTACCAACCCCTCAGAAAGTCATCCTGATAAACTAGCAGGAAGAAGTTCTGTGCTTCTCACAGCTCGTGTTTTGGCTTTCAGGAACAAGTAGAGTACATCTTCCTCATCATCTTCACCGTGGAGACCTTCCTGAAGATCCTGGCCTATGGTCTGGTGATGGATCCCAGCTCCTACATTCGTAACGGCTGGAACCTGCTGGACTTCGTTATTGTTATCGTTGGGTAAGAGCACACTGGAACAACCTGAGAACCCTGAATAGACGTATTGTTGTGCTGTTACTGACCCTGCTCTGACAAAAAGCATCTGCAGAGCCAACAAACTGTTGCATCAAAGCTACACCTGTCCCTGAAGCCCCTTTAGTGGACTCGTACCTGCAGAGAGATGCTGCTTGTTGGGCTTCCACAATGGAAACAACCTGACCGGAGGATTCAGGAGACAAAGAGTTAAATCAGAGGACAAATTCAGACTCTGATGAAAGACGGTCAACGTTTGAGCATCTCGTTCCTTTTCATCGCCTGATGCTGTCATTCTGAGTTCCTCAGGTCCTGAGCTTTGACCTCTGTTTTGGTCCTTGCTGCAGGACCAGGATATGACTTGTCCTCTTCAGGGCGAAGATGACGGTCATGGTGATAAAGCCTGTTGTCACGGTAACGCTGCCTGAGGATGCTCTGTTTCATTTACTGTTAAAGAGGACACTGCGTGTGAGACACAGAGAGACATTCAGGATATCACAGTCAATGGTTGAACCCAGATGTAGGCAGACATGAGGAGACAAACGTCAGGAGGCACAAGGGAGCACGAGGAGGACCAAAACATTTGAAAAGCTCAAGACAATGAGCCACTGCTGGAAAGGTGGTTAGAAGTGGTTTCAGTAGTGGAAAGTGAGAACACCTGAGATGATTGTCAACTAGAAACCGGTGAGAGTGATTCTTGACTGAAAACCTGGTGATGCTGACTGAGGGTGAGAGTGAGGACGGACACAACCACAGGGAGCTGAAGCGAAACACAAAGCTCAGAGAGAAAAAACAAACAACCACAAGGAGAAATAAACTAAAACGAGAGAAATTATATTTCCTGCTAAAAATAAGCAGAAATTAGCAAAAAAAAAAAAATGGCTGAAAAGTAGCTGAAAGGCAGGAAGAAACAAACTACCATAAGGAAGCCAAAAAAAGCTAAGAAAAATGTGGAATTAGCTAAAAAAAAAGAACTAAAGTTACCATTATAAAAGCTAAATAGTATCTGAAAAAGCAAAAAAGCTGAAACTAGCAGAAATCAAATGAAAGGAGCATAGCAAGCTGAAATTAGCAGAAAGAAGTTAATTGGACTGAAAGTAGCAGAAATTAACATAAAATGTTTAAATTTATCTGAAAATAGCTGAAATTAACTTGAAAATTTCAAAAAGACTCACTGAAAAGGTATAACAAGCTAAATTAGCATAAGGAATCAGAAATTCAATTAATTTCCTCTCAACGTCTCTCAACAAAAAAAAGTGTCCAGATGACCTGACTGACCATTGTTGTTTTTTTAATCTGAATTATTGAGCATGAACTTTGATGTCAACTCAATTGTGTTTATTTATATAGCGCCAAGTCACAACAGAAGTAGTTTCAGGGCAATGTACAGAAACTTTCATACCTGTATATATAAAAATAAGTTAACATTATTAATTTGAGCAGACTGCTACTTGAATTGCCACCTTATTGTGGTGGAGGAGTTTGTGTGCCTGAATGATCCTAGGAGCCCTGTTATCTGGGGCAATTTTAATTGCCCCTGGTAGGGTCTCCCAAAGCAGATTGGTTCTAGGTAATAGGCCAGACAAAGAGCCATTCAGAAGACTTTTATGGACAAACAAAAACAAGGAGCTCAGTGTCCCTTGCCTGGAAGTGGGTTACCGGTGCCCCACCCCGGAGCCAGGCCTGGGGGAGGGGCTTGTCAGCAGTGCCTGGTGACAGGGTCTCTACATGGGTAGAGACCCCATTGGTGTGGGCTCTGACTGTTGTTTGTGCCTACATGCCAAATGGCAGTTCAGAGTATCCAGCCTTCTTGGAGTTCTTGGTAGGGGTGCTGGAAGGTGCGCTAGCTGAGAACTTCTTTATTTTGCTGGGGGATTTCAATGCACATGTGGGTAACAACAGTGTGACCTTGAGGGGCATGATTGGGAAGAACGGCCTCTCTGATCTGAACTTGAGTGGTGTTCTGTTGTTAGACTTCTGTGCTAGTCATAATTTGTCCATCACAAACACCATGTTCGAACATAAGGGTGTCCGTAAGTGCACTTGGCACCAGGATGCCCTAGGTCATAGATGGATGATTGACTTTATAGTTGTGTCATCTGACTTGCGGCCGTTTGTTTTGGACACTTGGGTAAACACAGAGGAGTTGAGCTGTCAACTGATCATCACCTAGTATCGAGTTGGGTCAGATGGTGGGGGAAGATGCCAGAGAAACCCGGTAGACCCATATGTGTAGTGAGGGTTTGCTGGGAACACCTGGCAGAAGAACCCTTCAGAAGGATCTTCAACTCGCACCTCCGGTAGATCTTTAACCACATCCCAGTTGAAGTGGGGGACATTGAGTCTGAGTGGGCCATGTGCCGTGACTCAGTTGTTGAAGTAGCTGCCTTGAGCCATGGCCGCATGGTTGTCAGTGCTTCTCGCAGTGGCCATCCTCGAACTCAGTAGTAGACACCCCGGGTAAGGGAGGTTGTCAAGCTGAAGAAGGAGTCCTGTCAGGCCTTGTTGACGAGTGGGACTCCAGAGGCAGCTGAGGAGTATCGGAGGTCCAAGTGGTCTGCAGCCTTGGCTGTTGCTGAGGCAAAAGCTCAGATGTGGGAGGAGTTTGGTAAGGCCTTGGATGAAGACTCTCAGTCAGCTCCAGGGAGATTCTGGCAAACCATCAGATGGCTGAGGAGAGGAAAACAGTGCTTTACTAGCACTGTGTTCATTGAAGGTGTGGTGCTGTTGACCTCAACCAGTGATGTCATTGAGAAGTGGAAGGAATACTTCTTGGACCTTCTAAATCCCATGGCATGTCTTCCATGGAGGAAAAGGAGTCGGGGAACTTTGGGGTTTGTCTGTCCATAACCATGGCTGAGGTCACCGAAATACAGTAGTTAACAAGCTTCAAGGCGGCAGGGCTCCGGGGATGGATGAAATTCACCCTGATTTCTTTAATGCTCTGGATGTTGTGGGTCTGTCTTGGATGACACGCCTTTGCAACATCATATGGACATTGGGGTAGTGCCACTGGATTGGCAGATTGGGGTGGTGGTTCCCCTCTTCAAAAAGGGGGGCCGGACTCACCGGAGGGTGTGCTCCAATTATAGGGGCATAACTCTTCTAAGCCTCCCTGGTAAGGTCTAATAAGGTGTACTGGAGAAGTGAGTCAGATGGTTGGTCGAATCTCAGATCCAGAAGATACAATGGTAAATGGTGTGTACATATACAGCACCTTTCTATCTTATCAAGATACTCAAAGCGCTTTACGCTACAATCTGTGCCCTCATTTACCCATTCATACAGCACTCTACTACATCTATAAAAAGAATAATCAGTGCTTTATCACATTTATACACTGATGGGACACACATCAGAGGCAATGGGAGGTTTGGTGTCTTGCCCAGGGACACTTCGGCATGTGACTGCTGGTGTAATCGAACCCCCAACCCTTTCACTGGAGGACGACTGCTCTAACCACTCAGCCATAGCTGCCCTCCAATGCAGGTTCAGTGTGGGTTCCGTCCTGGCCGTGGAACACGGGATCAGCTTGTTACCCTTAAAATGTAAAAGAAAGAGTAATAGCAACAGTGGAAAGGAAAAACTCCCTCATGAGGAAGAAACCTTTAGCAGAACCAGGATCAGGACAAGAGGACCATCTGCTTCGACCGGCTGGGTTTGGCTATCTATTCCTATAGATACACAATGGCAGGTCAAGAATCACATGTTAAGTTAGAAATAGTATCAAATGAAAACTATTCAATTTTAACAATTCATTTAAGGAAATGAGGTCAGTTTGTCCTCTAGTAGTCTAAGTCTATAGCAGCATAACAAGCCGACCCTAACTATAGGATTTATCAAACAGGAAAGTCTTAAACTGGACAATGTGTCAGCCTCATGGACAGAAACTGGAAGTTGGTTCCACAAGAGAGGAGCCTGAGAACTGAAAGATCTTCCTCCCATTCTGCTGCTGGAAACTCTAGGAACCACAAGTAAACCTGCAGTCTGAGAGCGAAGTGCTCTGTTAGGAAAATATGGACCAATAAGGTCTGTAATATAAGATGGAGCTAGGTTGTTGAGAGCTTTGTAGGTTAGAAGTAAGATTTTGAATTCTATTCTGGATTTGACAGGGAGCCAATGGAGAGAAGCTAAAACTGGAGAGATATGATCTCTCCCAGTAACTCCAGTTAAGACTCTGGCAGCAGCATTTTGGATCAACTGAAGACGTTTTAAAGAAGTATTTGGACACCCAGATAATAAACCATTGCAATAGTCCAGTCTAGACGTGACAAATGCATGGACCAGTTTTTCTGCATCATCTTTAGATCAGATGTTTCTAATGTTAGTGATATTACGCAGGTGGAAGAAGGAGGTTCTAGTAACGTTTGTAATGTGGGGAATAAAAGCCTTGGTTGTCGCTAAGGCAAAAGCTTGGATGTGGGAGGAGTTCAGTGAGGCCTTGGATGAAGACTCAGTCAGCTCCAGGGAGATTCTGGCAAGCCATTAGGTGGCTGAGGAGGGGAAAGCAGCACTTTACTAACACTGCCCAGTGAAGGTGGGGTGCAGTTGACCCCAACCAGCGATGTCGTCGGGAGGTTGAAGGAATACTTCTTGGACCTTCTCAATCCCACCAGCACGTGTTCCATGGAGGAAGCTGAGTTTGGGGACTTTTGGGTTGGCCTGTCCTTAACCGTGGCTGAGGTCACCGAGGTAGTTAAAAAGCTCCAAGGTGGCAAGGCTCCGGGAGTTGGTGAGATTTACCCAGATTTTCTAAAGGCTCTGGATGTTGTGGGGCTGTCTTGGTTGACACTGGAATTAGCTGAAAGTAGCTGAAAAAAGTTTACATTTGCAGAAGGAAGCTGAAAGAAGCTGATGCAGAACAAAATGTGAAAGGAGCAGTAAAAGGTTGTAAACACATCTAGAGATTACAAGGATGGAAAATGAGCTCAATTCATTTTCTATGAGATAAAAATGTCAGAAAATATTTCAAAAAGCTAAAGTTGCACCAATGCCAAAAGTCATAGCAGGATTGTCCTGAAAGAGCTGAGTGTTTTGATTTATGAACCACAAAAATGGTTAAATCATGTCATCTGGACCAGTTTCCTTAAGGGAGAAACGTTTCATCCTCCATCCAGAGGACTTCATCAGTCTGTGGCCTGCCAACCAGATCTGTCCCATAAGTAGCATTCATTACTGTGTTTCAAGCCAACCTCCTGTTGGAATCTTAGAAGTAGACTTTTAGCACGTGCAAAAGGACCCATCTGTCTAAAACAATCAATCATCACGTACAACAATCAAATGTTTTATGCCAGATGGCCGACTTACTTCTCACAGAAACAGCAAGGACACCAAGGCCAAAATGGTTCAGAAAAATGGATGATTGAGCTTACAACCTTTTCTTGTTTTCATTTATGATTTGTTGAAATAGCTTGAAAACTGCGGGACGAGAAAGATGCCGAAAAACGTACGAAAAACAGATCACAGTTTGAATCCTTCATCAACGTTCAGACTATTAACCAAAAACATGATGCAGGAGCTCAGTCTCTGATTTTGAGTCCAGGAAAAACCAGTACCAACAAAAGTTACAAGCACTAAAAGTCACAGCCCTCGATTCCTGGTTGAGCCCAACATTTTGATACATGAACAGCCGAAGGAAATCAGAAGTAGTTTGAAAACCTTGCAGAGACAGATTAAAACATACGGTGGTTGAAGGGGTTCCTGACACTGGTTTGTCCTGAGGTTGGACCATCTTGTGATGGCTGTTGGTCTCATGAACACTTCCTGTTTGCGATCAGGTTGTTTGTTTAGCTGTCTCTCCTCTTGTTTTGGCAGCTTGTTCAGTGTCGTCCTGGAGACGATGACTCATAAGACGGACGGCGAGCAGGCCACCACCCATCACATGCCGGGAAAACCTGGAGGTCTGGACGTCAAAGCTCTCCGAGCCTTCAGAGTGTTGCGACCCCTCAGACTGGTTTCTGGAGTCCCCAGTGAGTTTAAGGGACGGGAACATGACTGGGGCGTCATGCATGCTCGTGCACATGCTCAGCTCTGTGTCCATCAGGTCTGCAGATCGTGCTGAACTCCATCATGAAGGCCATGGTTCCTCTGCTCCACATCGCCCTGCTGGTCCTCTTCGTCATCATCATCTACGCCATCATTGGGCTGGAGTTGTTCATCGGACGCATGCACCGGACCTGCTACTACACCAGAACTGGTACCATCACCCTGCAACCCCTTCATGACCCTGAAGATCTGGGTCGTTAGTTGTAGAGTTACAGAGCCACAGAGTCCATGTTTAGTTGAAACATTTAGGTTCAGTTCGGACCTCTTCCTGAAGCAGTTTAGTCCAAAACTTCAGCTTCTTCTACACAAACTCTTAATTTGAACTTTATTTTCAGTCGCCTTCAGATTCAGCAACAAAATGTTGTTTTTTTAACTGATAAAAGTGTCGTTTTCATGTTTTTACCAACATCAAACTGGGCCAAAGAACTGTTCTGGTCCTCGAAAAGTCCCAAGTTTGAACCAATGAAAACCAGAAACGAGAGGAGTTACAGAAAAACCTCAGTCCTGTTTTTGTTTGCAGATAATTACGTGGAGGATGAACCGGTGCCATGTGCGTTCGCCGGTCACGGCCGTCAGTGCACGGTGAACGGGTCGGAGTGTCGGGGGAAGTGGGCCGGTCCTAACGGAGGGATCACCAACTTTGACAACTTCTTCTTTGCCATGTTGACCGTGTTTCAGTGTATCACCATGGAAGGCTGGACTGACGTGCTGTACTGGGTAAAGTCCACCGCAGGATTCTGGTTCTGGTCTTCCTGGACTCAGAACCCAGTTCTGACTTCCTGTTTATGTTTGCAGATGAATGATGCCATTGGGTTCGAGCTGCCGTGGGTTTACTTTGTCAGTCTGGTGATTTTTGGCTCCTTCTTTGTCCTTAACCTGGTTCTGGGAGTACTCAGCGGGTCAGTTTTCTCAAAGTGCACATGTTCCGAGAATGATGGACCAGAACCGGCCTCAGACTTTGTTTCCTGATTGTTGCAGAGAGTTCAGTAAGGAGAGGGAGAAGGCGAAGGCGCGAGGAGACTTCCAGAAGCTGCGGGAGAAGCAGCAGATGGAGGAGGATCTCTGCGGGTACATGGACTGGATCACTCAGGCCGAGGACATGGACGACCTGGATGAAGACGGAAACCCACGTAAGACTTGGACTCTGTGTTCTGTTGTGGTTTCACAGATCCTCCAGCAGCGGCACATTGTGGATTCTCCTCAGCAGTAAATAGAGGTTGGTGGTTTTTACTCTCTCTGCAGCAGAAAGCAGTTTAGATTAAAGCTCTCAGTGGCTCGAGGTGTGTGTGTGTGTGTGTGTGTGGGGGGGGGGGGCTTTGCAAATGAAATCCTGGCCCAGAATCAGGTCATGTGGACGTGGTTTATCTCCACTAATGTGAAGCAGGAGATAAGACGTCCGAATGTGATGTACTGCAGTCAGTCATGAACTGCTCCATGTTTGGTTTGATGTTTTCTCATAAACCTTCAGTCTCTGAGGGTCGAGACACCTGAGGCACTTTAGTTCACCTCATGATGCATCCAGGTGAGATCACTGAGTTCACCTGACAAGAAATTAATTATCTCAGCATTAACCCCACAAGTCTGTTTGATCTCAGAGCTCTCGTCACTGAACGTGTTTTAATTCATATCCTGATGCTGCTCAATAATGCAGGTACATAAATCTAACAACGTTGAGCCAGGTCCTCTGGACAGATTCTTCTTGTTGAAATGTTTCGTCTTTTATCCAGAAAACTTTGTCAGTCTGAGGAGCTGCAAAAAACTCGATCTTATAAGAAGGCGCCTGTGTGCATGGCTTGCCATTTGCTGCTGTCTTTGCTCGTATTATTTCTGTTTTTTTAGTTTCTCATCTTTGACGTCAACTCTCTGTTGGTGTACGAACGACAACAACTTCTGGATCTTTGACTTTGTGCCACCAACATCACTGATTTTGTCCATTATGAGGGAGCTCTGGTTAGGGTTAGATCTGTTTTTTTGAGAGGAACATAAATCTGACTGTCATCGGCATAACAGTGGAAGGAAATAAAGTTCAAAGTATAACAGAGTTCATCTCCTGACAGTAACAGCGTGTCTTCTTTCTGAATCTCAGGGCCGTCTCTGGGGGATTTGTGTGATAAGAAGAGGAAGTTCGGATGGTTCAGTCACTCCAACGAAACTCACGGTGAGAAGCTCACCTTTCAGAACAAACACTGAGCCATAACCAGTTTCTGAAGGACAACTGGACCTTTTGTTTCTAGATCTGGTCCGTTTCAGTTTGACTTCTGTTCCTCAGTCTCAGTCAGTTGGACCGGGTCAGTTGGGTCTGGTACTGGTGTGGTTTTGCACTGTTAAATGAACTGGGTGAACTTTAGTTCTTAGATGACTGTCAGAGACTAAAACCTTTTTTGGAATCTGTCTTTAAGTTGATAAATCTGGTTCTGGTATTCAAGTGTGTCCAGTTCTGACCCGGGCTGCAGGTCCATCAGATCTCTTTACCACAGTGACCCAGGGACATGGTTTGATCCGATGTGGGACAGTCAGACTGTCTGGGTTTCTATGTGTCTTCAAATTGTTCTTACTCAGTTTCTCATTCGGTCGATTCTCTCAGAGCCGATCAGCTGATTGTATTCAGATCAGAAAATATTTTCTCCCAGCTGGAGAAAAATCAGAGACCTCGAGGATGATGAAGAATTACTGATGATCCAACATGTTTTTGAAGTTTTACTCAACTTATGTCTCCTGTCTGTCTGCCTGTCAGCGAGTCTTCCTGCCAGTGAGACGGGTTCTGAAAACACGGAGAACATCGATGAGGAACACACCAATTGCTGCCAGGCGTGCTGGTAATGTGCTGCTTATTTGGTTATACATACAAGCCACTGTACACCCATGTTTTCTATTTGGGGGTTGGGGGTGGGGGGTCCAGGTGTCTTCAGGTGAGTCAGGTGGACTTTAGTACCCCCCCCCCCACACACACACACAAACACACACACATCTGACTTTGTTATGTTTTGTTTCAGCTCTCGGATGCTGAAGGTTGGCTGCTGGTGAGTTTAGACCCTCTGCAGGTAAATGTCACTTTGATGAACGTCCTTGTCACGAGACGTCTCTCTTTGTGTCTCAGTCGGACGCTGCGGCGCTGGAATCGAGTCTGTCGCAGAAACTGTCGCACTGCAGTCAAATCTGTGCTGTTCTATTGGCTGGTTCTCCTGCTGGTCTTCCTCAACACCTCCCTCAGTGCCTCTGAGCACTACAACCAGCCGGAGTGGCTGACCCAAGTCCAGGGTAACTCCTCCTCCTCTATGTAACCATGGCAACCAGGTTTCTCACTGTGCATAGGACTGTGCAGCTTGTCTTCATGTAAAGACTATGTCCCTCTGGTCCAGATGTTTGTCTAACATGTGTCTCTGCAGACATCGCCAACAAGGTGCTGCTGTCGCTCTTCACAGTGGAGATGCTACTGAAGATGTACAGTTTGGGTCTGGCTCATTACTTTGTGGCCTTCTTTAACCGCTTCGATTGCTTTGTGGTGTGCGCTGGCATCATCGAGACCATCCTGGTGGAGATGAACATCATGCCTCCTCTGGGGATTGCCGTGTTGCGCTGCGTCCGCCTGCTGCGCATCTTCAAGGTCACACGGTGAGGGAACCAGGCTGGAACCTCCCAGCGCTTGTTGCTGCTCCTCTGATTATGCCATCCTGTGTCTCCTCAGCCATTGGACAGCTCTGTCCAACCTGGTGGCGTCCCTACTGAACTCCATGAAGTCCATTGCCTCACTTCTGCTCCTCCTCTTCCTCTTCCTTATCATCTTCGCTCTTCTCGGCATGCAACTGTTCGGAGGAAAGTTCAACTTTGACGAAACACAGACAAAACGAAGCACCTTTGACGCCTTCCCTCAGGCACTGCTCACCTGCTTCCAGGTATGGCTGAGGAAGAGTGATGTCACTTCTTGCAGAAAGTATGGAGAGGCATGTCTCTGATAATCTTCATGCGTTCAGATCCTGACAGGTGAGGACTGGAACGTGGTCATGTATGACGGCATCATGGCATACGGAGGTCCCGTGTTTCCTGGGATGATTGTCTGCATTTACTTCGTCATCCTCTTCATCTGTGGCAACTGTATCCATGGAAACAGATGATCACATGATCAATGATGGCATGTTTCCATCACACATCCATCATCCATCACCCATCCATCATCCATCCATCACCCATCCATCCATCCATCCATCCATCCATCATCCGTGATCCATTCATCCACCTATCATCCATCCATTCATCATTCATCCATCCATCCATCATCACCCATCCATCCATCATCCATCCATCCATCATCATTTATCCATCATCTATCCATCCATCCATTATCCATCATCCACCCATCCATCCATCATCCATCCATCCATCCATC
>NC_056508.1:48803894-48806468 GCF_014905685.2 Nematolebias whitei
GTCCCCCCCCCCCCCCCCCACACACACACACACACACAGATGACCCCTGGTGATTTGCTTCTTCAACCAGGACCTGCTTCCTCCTGTTTATACTCTAGCCTCTAACTAAAGCTCATAAATCTGAAGGAGAAGTCAAAAGTTCTTCATCCTTAACGACTTTCAGACATCCTGCTGAACGTCTTCTTGGCCATAGCTGTTGACAATTTGGCTGGAGGAGACAAAGAGGACAAGAAAAAGGAGTGAGTGATGGAGGGATAAGCAATTAGAATAAATCTTGTTCTCATCCTGTCAAACTGTTTTCTGACTTCTTTTCTCCAGTAAGCAGAAGGAAGGAGCTGAGGAGGAGGAGGAGGCTGAAGGAGATGTGAAGGTGAACGGGCTCATCTGACAGCAAGTTCTGTGTTGTTGACTTTCAGTTGGTCGGACCTCTGTTTGTCTTTGCAGGTGGACATTGATGAAGACACTGAGTATGAGGAAGACGAGGAGCTTCCCGAGGGAGACGATGGTGAGTTTTTAAAGCTGATTTCTTTTTTTTTAAGTTAGAATCTGATTTGACATCTCTGTTGTTTCATTCCAAGTACAGTCAAGTCCTTTCTCAGACAGTCAGATCTCTTTATGCGGAGGACCAAGGCTGCAGGTCTTTATTCAGGTCCAGAGCCCATTAGAGCACCTGACCCATGTCCCCGCACCCATCAATGAGCTCTACGGACTAACCATGGCAGCTTGAACCAGATCTAGGTCCCTAATACTGCCAACAGACAAACTTCTGGGTCTGCAGTAGATAGTTGAGCCTCTGCAGGCTGATGATTCTTCTGGACCAAAGGTTACTCCTAGCCACTATGTCTGACTCTGTCATTCCCACAAACAAGGCAGTCTCAATTATTCCCATCTACAGTTTCATGATGGTGGAACAAGGATCCAAAGTTTATCCAAGCAGGAAGTCCCTCTCTGCCTTTAGAGAACACCTTCCACGCCCTAACAGCTGCTGATGTCTGGCCGGTCCTACCGAGATGTCCTCTTTATACTAGTTTTAAACCACTTGTCTCTACCAAAGCCACGGGACATCTCAAAACTGGAGATGTTGGTACCAAAGACGTTGGTCTTGGACACCAAATGCTAGGCCGCCTCCTACCTACGAGAGCAAAGTCTGGGCAGATGTTGTTTGAAGGTGAAGTGATGGAGCCATCTGATTCTGAGGCTACAACTGATTCAGGTTTCAGACTTGTTCAAAGCCCAAAGTAGAGTCTGGTTCTGCCGGCTGTTTCTTCTTGACAATGACTGAAACCATCTGCTCTCTTTTCTTTCAGAGGGAGGAGTCCAGCTGAAGATGGCAGATCTAGCTCCACCTAAAGAGAAGGTTGTTCCAATCCCAGAAGGTAGCGCATTCTTCTGCCTCAGCAAAACCAACCCGTAAGTGTATGAGAGCGCATGAAACATGATGAACCTTCAACCACACCTCCTTACCTGTGAGCAGATAGATTCTTTTAAACCTAAGCTGCTTCAACACTCACTCATTGTCACGCACCCATTCCACCGAACACACCAACGTGTTAGCCCCAATGCTAACGTCTGGTTGTACATAGTCGAGGAGCTGCAGGTTGATGAGTTCACAGCAGATTTTAGTCTCTCTTAGTGAAACGACCCAACTTTACATGCAATATACAAAATAAGAGCTTAACGAGAAAAATGCTTCTGTACCACTTTTAGTCTCTTATTTTGAAAAACACAGATGCCTCAGGACATAAACTCCACTTGATCTTGTCTGTCATTAAAATAAAAGTCATCTGTTAGCCCCATCTGTCGAACGGCTGAAGATAGGACCAAACTGGGTCCAACAGGACCATGATCCCAAACACAGCAGCTGATCTACAGCAGAACGGGTCAGAAAGAACAGAACCAAGGTTCTGCAACAATGAGAGAGACAAAGTTGTACAGAAAACCACTGAGCATTAAATAAACATTAATTTTGATCCTATAACGTGTCCTGATTGTCCTGCTGTAGATAAAGAGTATGAAAGTGTTCAGAACAAACAGAGGAGCTCAGGTTCTTTGGGGTTTTTATTTGTTATAGCATTTGATCAGCCGAGAACAGAGTCCTGATCTGAACCACCTCTGGTTTTACATGTCTTTGTCTCTCCTTCTGTCTGCAGCATCCGAAAGGCCTGCCACACTCTGATCCATCACCACATCTTCACCAACCTCATCCTACTCTTCATCATCCTCAGCAGCTGTTCATTGGCTGCTGAGGACCCAATCAGAGCCCACTCCTTCAGGAACAACGTGAGTCCGTCTCCCATTTAATAACGTGATCAGAGCCAGTCGGAGAAAAGACCAGTTCAATGATGTCACCAGTGATGTCATCAGCACACATCTGGTGGGTGCTGGAGGGGGCGGGGCTTCAGCAGATTACATAGTAGAAATGGGTCAATGATTAACCGGGTTAACAAGGGAAACATGGAGACAAAATCCCCAGTGTGAAGACACACATATGCACGCACACGTGTACGCACGCACGCACGCACGCACGCACACACACACACACACACACACACACACACACACACACACACACAC
>NC_056508.1:48806478-48806787 GCF_014905685.2 Nematolebias whitei
ACACACACACACACACACACACACACACACACACACACACACACACAGAGCAGCTGCTGTGTTCTTGCTCAACGTAACAAAGACCAGGCAGGAATAAACATGACCTCTAAACTGTGATCACAGAAAAAGGATCTGTTTCTCGCAGCTGTTTAAAGTTTAAATGTTCTGAATTTGTGAATTTACTTCTTGTTCTTTCTGAGTTTAAAACCTGTCGTGGGGGGTTACTGTCATGAGCGGGCAATATCATTTAGGTATTCTGTAGTGTGGGGGGGTTACAGTTATTGGGTGGTCCTGTAATAGAATCAGGTA
>NC_056508.1:48806887-48807952 GCF_014905685.2 Nematolebias whitei
GTTAAGTACTTTGTTGCAGCATTTGTTATATTTTTATTTATTATTAATTATTAACATTTATTTAACCAGGCAATCCCATTGAGATCCCAGATCTCTTTTGCAGGGGAGTCCTGGGCCTGAAGGCAGACTAACATGCATGTTTTTGGTCTGTGGGAGGAAACCGGAGTACCCGGATTACAACCCACGCAACGCGAGAAGAACATGTAAACTCCACACAGAAAGACCCCAGGTCCAACCGAGGATTGAACCCAGGACCTTCTTGCTGTGAGGCAACAGTGCTAACCACTGAGCCGTCGTGGTGACACTTGCTGCCTTTAAGCTGTTTCCTCCTTCCAGGTTTTAGCTCTCCTGGTCTGCTTTGCAGGACCTGTTGTAGAAGCTTTTGCTGCTTCTTGCAGAACGTCTGAGGGGACAAAGGCAGCTGAATGTTTTTTGTCTTTGACTTTTTTCTCTCATTTTAACTTTGTATGTGTCTGCAGATTCTGGGTTATGCAGATTACGCCTTCACTTCCATCTTCACCGTGGAGATTCTGCTGAAGGTATGCTGGATTATTGTAACAGTCTTTTTAAGTTTGACCAAGAAGGATCTTGATGGTTTGCAGACAGCTCAGAATGCTGCTGCAAGGCTTTTAACCAACACACGGAAAAGACAGCACATAACGCCAGTTTTAATCTCTTTACAGTGGCTACCGGTACATTTTAGAGTTCATTTTAAAATTTTAATTCTTACATTTAGAGCCCTGAATGGTCAAGCCCCAGTCTATATCTCTGACCTTGTAGAACCCTACTCCTCTTCTCGGAGACTCAGATCTTCCAGTCAAAGGCTGTTAATGGTCCCACAGACTCATTTTAAGACCAGAGGGGATCAAGCTTTTAGGGCTGTGGCCCCCAGACTGTGGAATGTGTTGCCTCTGACTTTTCATTGCATTGATTCTCTTGATTTCTCCCGATGCATGCTCAATAATCCAGGTAGAAAAATCCAAAAAAGTTCAATCTGGTCCTCTGGACATTCAAAAAACCCCAAAAACAAAACAAAGCAAAAAAATGTAGAAACGTTTCGTCTCT
>NC_056508.1:48808052-48811187 GCF_014905685.2 Nematolebias whitei
AAAGGCTGTTAATGGTCCCACAGACTCATTTTAAGACCAGAGGGGATCAAGCTTTTAGGGCTGTGGCCCCCAGACTGTGGAATGTGTTGCCTCTGACTTTTCATTGCATTGATTCTCTTGATTTCTCCCGATGCATGCTCAATAATCCAGGTAGAAAAATCCAAAAAAGTTCAATCTGGTCCTCTGGACATTAAAAAAACAAACAAACAAAACAAAGCAAAAAAATGTAGAAACGTTTCGAGCATGTGATCAGCTGGTTCTGGTTGTCAGCAGCAAACTGGTTGATCCACTCTGAGAAGGTGCTATTTAAGAGACTGAGCTGAATACAGCACCTCAGACTGAGGAAGTCCTCAGGATGAGAGACGAAACGTTTCTACATTTTTTTGCTTTGTTTTGTTTTTGGGGTTTTTTGAATGTCCAGAGGACCAGATTGAACTTTTTTGGATTCTCTTGATTCTTTTAAAAAGCAGCTGAAGACACATTTGTTCAGATTGGCTTTTATTTTGTTTTATTTTGTCTTATGTCATACATATGTTCTTTTATCTTTAATCTTTTGTGTTTTTGTCACATTCTGTAAAGCATTTGATGGTTTTTGACTTGTAAAAGGTGCTATATAAATAAAATGTACTTACTTACTTATGCTTCTTGTGACTGAAAAGAGTCGGTCGAAAGTTCATTCGTGAGTGTTGCTAACTTTATCTCTCTTTGCCAGATGACAGTCCACGGAGCGTTTCTCCACCAGGGCTCATTCTGCAGAAACTGGTTCAACCTGCTAGATCTGCTGGTTGTCAGCGTCTCACTGGTCTCCTTCTTCTTGCAGTCAGTATCTACATGTTGTTTTTCTGTTCAGATGTCCAGCATAACTTTCAGTGTGTAGGATGGTAGGGTCCAGAGTAAATAGGATGGAGAACATCCTGTCTGAAAGATCTCAGTCAGTGAGTCTCATCTTTTAAACCTGAGTTTGTGACTTGTCAAGTTATCTGTCTGAGACCAAGTCCTGTTGTTTCATGAAGCATGATGTAATCCTGGTTTTTCTTTATGTGACTTCAGCTCCAGCGCCATCTCTGTGGTGAAGATCCTCCGTGTTCTCAGGGTTCTTCGACCTCTGAGAGCCATCAACAGAGCCAAAGGACTCAAGGTAAGGTGCTATTCTGTGACACAACTCCTCTGTGACTGAAGGTGACGAGGAGCTTTCAGACCACAAGTTCTGGCTCATTTGAATCAGAAAACCATTTATGGATCTTATGTTTACCTGATGTTTGTTGTGTTTCTATTGCAGCACGTGGTCCAATGTGTGTTTGTGGCGATCAGAACCATCGGAAACATCATGATTGTCACAACACTGCTGCAGTTCATGTTCGCCTGCATCGGAGTCCAGCTCTTTAAGGTTCATGGCTCTGCTGGTTTAGCTGGTACTAGTAGTCCAGGTCTTTAAGGTTCAGGTCTCTGCTGGTTTGCCTGGGACTGGTGGTCCAGGTCTTTAAAGTTCATGTCTCTGCTTCAGTGTCAACATGGGTAATGACAGTGTGACCTGGAAGGGCGTGCTTGAGAGGAACAACCTCTCTGGTATGAACCCAAGCCATGTTCTCTTGTTGGACTTCTCTGCTAATCATAATTTCTCTGCTAATCATAGTTTGTCCATCGTGAACACCAAGTTTGAACATAAGGGTGTCCATAAGTGCACTTGGCACTAGGACACCCTCGGTCATAGATGGATGATTGACTTTGTAGCCATGTCATATGATTTGCAGCCATTTGTTTTGGGCGCTCCGGTGAGGAGAGAAGCTGAGCTGTCAACTGATCACCACCTGGTAGGGATTATTGAGCATGGACTTTGTTGTCACTTGGTAGGGAGTTGGATCAGTTGGTTGAGGAAAATGCCGGACAGACCTGGTAGACCCAAACGTGCAATGAGTGTTTGCTGAGAACACCTGGCAGAAGAACCTGTCAAAAAATCTTCAACTCACGCCTCCAGGAGAGCTTTAACCACGTCCCAGCTGAGGCAAAGGACAATGAGTCTGATTGAGTCAGAGTGGGCCATATTCTACACATCAGTTGTTGAGGTGGCTGCCTTGAGCTGTGGCCACACTGTTGGTGCTTCTTGTGGTGGCCATCCTCAAACTCAGTGGTGGACACCCCCAGTTAGGGAGGCTGTCAAGCTGAAGAAGGAGTCCTATTGGGCCTTGTTGGCTGGTAGGATTCCGGAGGCAGCTAAGGAGTACTTCGGGGTCAAGTGGGCCACAGCCTTGGCTGTTGCTGAGGCAAAAGCTTTGATGTGGGAGGAGTTTGGTGAGGCCTTGATAGAGACTCACAGTCAGCTCCAAGGAAATTCTGGCAAACCATCAGGCGGCTGAGGAGGGGAAAGCATCACTTTACTAACACTGAGTTCAGTAAAGGTGAGGTGCTGTTGATCTCAATCAGTGACATCATCAGGACATAGAAGGAGTACTTCTTGTATCTTCTCAATCCTATCAGTACATCTTCTACGGAAGAAGCTGAGTTGGGGACCTTCAGGGTTCATCTGTCCATAACCGTGGCTGAAGTTTTCAAGATAGTCTAAAAGCTCTGTGGCAGTAGGGCTAAGAGGGAGGTCAAGATTTGCCCTGATTTCCTTAAATCTCTGGATGTTGTGGGGTTGTCTTGGTTGATACGCCTTTGCAACATTGTGTGGACATCGGGGCAGTGCCGCTGGATTGGCAGAGTGGGGTGGTGGTTCCCCTCTTCAAAAAGGGGGACCAGAGGGTGTGCTGCAGTTACAGGGGCATAACTCTCCTTAGCCTCCCTGGTAAGGTCTATTCAGGGGTACTGGATAAGTGAGTCTGATCGTTGGCCGAACCTCAGATCCAGGAGGAACAATGTGGGTTCTGTCTTGGTTGTGGAACACTGGATAAGCTCTTTACCCTCATTAGAGTCCTTGAGGGGTCATGGGAGTTTGCCCATCCAGTCTACATTGTTTTGTGGACTTGGAGAAGGCATTCGACCGTGTTCCTCGGGGTACACTGTGGGGAGTGCTCCGTGAGTATTGGGATTGGTGGCCTGTTGCTATGGACTGTTCAGTCCCTATACAAGCAGTACGAGAACTTGGTTCGCATTGGTGGCAGTAAGTCAGACCCCTTTATGGTGGGAGTTGGACTC
>NC_056508.1:48811287-48815935 GCF_014905685.2 Nematolebias whitei
GCATTGGTGGCAGTAAGTCAGACCCCTTTATGGTGGGAGTTGGACTCCGCCAGGCCTGCCCGTTGTCACCAATTATGTTCATAACTTTTATGGACAGAAAATTTCTCGGTGCGGCCAGCTGGCAGAGGGTTTCCGGTTTGGTGGCATCAGGATTCCATCTCTGCTCATTGCAGATGATGTGGTCCTGTTGGTGTCATCATGCCGTGATCTTCAGCTCTTACTGGAGCGGTTCATAGCCGAGTGTGTAGTGGCTGGGATGAGAATCAGCACCTCCAAATCTGAGGCCATGGTCCTCAACCGGAAAAGGCTGGATTGCTCTCTCCAGATCAAGGGTGAGTTTCTGTCTCAAGTGGAGGAGTTCAAGTATCTCAGGGTTTTGTTCACAAGTGAGGGAAGAATGGAGCGTGAAATTGACAGACGGATTGGTGCAGCATCTGCAGTATTGCGGACTCTGTACCGGTCCGTTATGGTGAAGAGAGACCTGAGCTGTAAGGCAAAACTCTCTGTTTACCGGTCGGTCTATGTTCCTACCCTCACCTATGATCACGAGCTCTGGGTAGCGACCGAAAGAACGAGATCGCGGATACAGGAGGTTGAAATGAGTTTCCTCCGCAGGGTAACTGCACTCTCTCTTAGAGATAGGGTGAGAATTTCGGTTATCAGGAGAGTCTCAGAGTAGAACTGCTGCTCCTCCACATCAAGCGGAGCCATTGCAAGCCATGCAAGGTGTGAAGAGATCTTTTTTTGTAATGCCACTATCCTATCCTAATGGTTTTGCCCCTTTTTCTGTCTAAAAAATGTATTCTGAAAAGGACAAGAAGGCCGCGCTTACAGCTACGTGCACTCCGCCCGTCTTTTGGACGGCTGCATGTACATATTCTTGTTGTATCTCGGTGCAATGACAATAAAGCTTATTCTGATTCTGATTATGATTCTGAACATCCAGACTAACACTGCATAACACTTTTTACTGCAACCAGTTAGCGCTGATGCTGTCGCCATTCACCATATGCTATAATTCAGTAAAAGCTAAGGATTGCATGGTTAAAATGTGAAATGGGGACAAACCACATTTATGATTTCACTCACCGGGAACAGATGCGGCCGTGTTGTTGATGTTGCTGGAAGCTGTCTGGCTCACAGTGGTCCAGATGAGCTTTGGGTAACCAGAAATATAAAACCAGACGGCAGAATTTTTGGGCTGTCATGGCAGCCTACGTACGCTCTTACAGAAACTGGTGGATACAAGTGGTGCGAGAGTTTCTTTTGCATTGCCCGTAGTAAGTCAGACCCATTCATGGGGAGAATTGGACACTGCCAGGGCTGCCCGTTGTAACAGATTTTGTTCATTACTTTTATGAACAGAATTTTTCAGTGCAGCCAGGGGGCAGAGGGAGTCCAGTTCGGTGGCCTTAGGATTCCTTCTCTACTATTTGTGGATGATGTGGTCCTGTTGGTGTCATTGTGCCATCATTGTGCCTGGGTGCCTCCCTAGGGAGGTGCTTCAGGCATGTCCGACTGTGAGGAGACCCAGGAGAAGACCCAGAACATGTTGGAGAGACTATGTCTCTCAGTTGGCCTGAGAATGCCTTTGAGTCCTCCCAGAAGAGATGGAAGAGGTGGCTGTGGAAAGAGATGTCTGGGACTCGCTTCTCAAGCTGCTGTCCCCATGACTCTGCTGCGGAACAAGTGGAAGATGATGGATGGATAGATGGATGGCCGAACAGATGGATAGATGGTCTCTGCTAGTTTACCTGGGACTGGTGATCCAGGTCTTTAAGATTCACATCTTTGCTGATTCGGGGTTGAGCAAGGATTTATAGGAAAAACCTGTTTAGATGATTTTGGGGCCCAGGCCTTTGCAGAACTCTGACCTCATCTACATCAACCCATCGGGATGAACAGAAATAGATATTGTGAGCCAAATCTTCTGGTAAAACCAACGTGCCTGAGTTGATACATGTTCTACAGAAACAACCTGTGAGGACTTTCCACATGATTTAGGAGTGTTTCTGTGGAAACGTGTGCCCATTCATTCTGTAGAGCAATTATCCGGTCAGACAGTGATGTAGGGCAACGAAGGAGTCAGGCTGAAATTAACTTCCTCTGTGGGAAGGCCGGGCTTAGCTTTAGAAATAAGGTGAGGAGCTCCATCATCTGGAGTGGTCTCAGAGTTAGGCTGCTCCTCCTCACTGAAAGGAGTCAGTTGAGATGGTTCATCTTAATATGATGCCTCCTGGACACCTCCCTCTGGAGGTTTTTCAGGCATGTCCTACTGACAGCAGATCTCAGTAGAACCATGCCCGTTTCCTGCACAACTCAACCACTGATAAGTGGCAGAAAATTAGCAATGATGTTAGATCAGAAGGTTTGGTTCACTGTTTTCATTCTAGTTCCTCCTGCAGGTGCTCTGTTGGGTTGAGGTCAGGGTTCTGTGTGGGTCTGGACACCATGCACAAACCCTTGAATTTAAAACCTGAAGCCAACAATTATCAGGTGTCTCTGAAGCCTTTTGTCCATATAATGTCCAACAGGAAGTGACATCATGTTTCACTGTTTTATCACTGTGCTTGTGTTTCAGGGTAAATTTTACCGCTGCACTGATGAGGCCAAGAGCACACCTGAACAGTGCAAGTAAGTCTGAAGTCTTGTATCTGTCTAATTCCTGGCACTTCACTATGTCAATAAGCCAACCAATCTTTTTAAAGTTCTGGTTTTAGTTTCACATTTATTGAATCGGAGTGTGTCTTTGTTCAGGGGGACCTTCGTAGTGTACAAAGATGGAGATGTGACTCATCCAATGGTTAGAGAACGGATCTGGTTGAACAGTGACTTTAACTTTGATAACGTGTTGATGGGGATGATGGCGCTCTTCACTGTGTCCACCTTTGAGGGCTGGCCTGCGTGAGTATTCCTACAGAAATCTTTATCAACATTTAAATCATGTTTTAAATGTTCGACAATTGGCTCTTTAGGTTGTTGTACAAAGCCATAGATGCCAACGGAGAGAACTCTGGTCCCATCTACAACTACAGAGTGGAGATTTCCATCTTCTTCATTGTCTACATCATCATCATTGCCTTCTTCATGATGAACATCTTTGTAGGCTTCGTCATCATCACCTTCAGAGAGCAAGGAGAGCAGGAGTACAAGAACTGTGAACTGGACAAGAACCAGGTACCGGTTCCACTCCGACAGACTCCAAATCAGAAAGACCCTAAAAATAGTTTTTCCATCAGACAATAAGGAGAACTTTTTAAATTCTCATCTCATCTGTTTGTCTATTCAGACTGCAAAATGTCCCAGTAAAACCAGTTCTGCACTAAACCTCCCGGGCCGAGATAGGGTAGAGGTAGTGCAGCCAACCTGGGACCAGAAAGCTGCGGCTCGACTCCCAGTCATTCCCACATGTTGTGGTGTCTCTGAGCAAGACAACCAATCTCTAATTGCTCCCGGGACGCTCAATAGCTGCCCACTGCTCCACCTGGGTGTATCCCAGGTGCAATCAGTTAAATGGAGAGAACTAATTTCATCATTTTATGGAAACATACAATGATGACAACAAATAGCACTTACACTTAAACCACCACAGAACCAAGATCCAAGGCTTTTGCTACATTTAGTGTTAGGATAATTTAACATTATCCCTTAATAGCTCATTAAATAAATATGCCACACAGGAACGAGTAGATATTTTTCTCAGCCCAGGTTTTGTCTTGCAAGTTGGAACAGAGTTGAAATACAAGCACTCAAGATGTTTACATGTCACTTTATCTCCTATCAGTCTAATTCTGCAGGTTTCAGCTTCTCTGCTATTTCAGTTACCATTTAGCTGCTTTTATGCTAGTTTGAGCCTTTTTTCAGTTGGTTTCACATTTATTTTTGCACTCATTTCGACCTTTTGTTTCAGATAATTTCAGCAAAAATGTATTTCCCTGGTAAATGGGCTGCAATTATTTAGCATCTTTTTATCTCATCAAGATGCTCAAAGCACGTATAGCACAATCTGTCCCTCAGTCACCCATCCATACAGCACTCCACTTTATCCCTACAAGGAATAACCAGTGCTCTGTCACATTCATACACTGATGGGGTGCACATGGGAGGCAGCGAGGGGTTCAGTGTCTTGCCCAGGGACACTTCAGCATATGACAGATGGTGGGATCGAACTCGTGAATTGGAGGACGATTGAACCAGTCAGCCTCAGCCGCCCCTTCACTTGCTTTTTCATTCATTCATCCTTTATTTCTACAGGTTAGTCCCAGTGAGCCTCGGGGACTCATTTACAAGAGAGACCTGGTTTAACAGAGAGTGATGACAACAACAATAAACCGTTATAAAGGATGCGTACAAATGTATTATGTTAAACAAATGAAAATAAAATGGTAATTAAGAGGATAATTAAAAGGAAAAGTAGCAAAAAACAGCTAGATTATAAGGCGGTGTATAAAACTAAAAACAGGAACTGAACAGATGTTTGAAGCCACTTAGAGAGGTCAAAGGTCGAGAGCTTCACATCTTTTTACAAGATGTTCATTTTTCATGGATTCAAAACTAGTCATTTTAATTTTTATGATAACATTTCATTATTTTTATTCTAAACTGGTTCTCTCCTCTAAGTGATATCTTACTGTTAGCTTTTAGCTAT
>NC_056508.1:48816035-48817752 GCF_014905685.2 Nematolebias whitei
TTCTACAGGTTAGTCCCAGTGAGCCTCGGGGACTCATTTACAAGAGAGACCTGGTTTAACAGAGAGTGATGACAACAACAATAAACCGTTATAAAGGATGCGTACAAATGTATTATGTTAAACAAATGAAAATAAAATGGTAATTAAGAGGATAATTAAAAGGAAAAGTAGCAAAAAAACAGCTAGATTATAAGGCGGTGTATAGAACTAAAAACAGGAACTGAACAGATGTTTGAAGCCACTTAGAGAGGTCAAAGGTCGAGAGCTTCACATCTTTTTACAAGATGTTCATTTTTCATGGATTCAAAACTAGTCATTTTAATTTTTATGATAACATTTCATTATTTTTATTCTAGACTGGTTCTCTCCTCTAAGTGATATCTTACTGTTAGCTTTTAGCTATTAATTATTATTATTATTTTTTTGTTAATCACTGTTTTTCTTTGCATTGATTTCCAACCCAAGTTTTGCATGAAATACAATCTTCCTGGTCAGTTTAGCAAACCATCCATCATGTTTACCCGCTTCTTCCATGTTGGCTCACGGGGGTCACCGGTGCCCATGTCCAGCCATCACTGTGCGGGGGCGGGTTAGCAAACCTCTGATCATTTCTTATTTCATCTTATTTATTATGATTCAACCAACCAGCAACTGTCACGTATATAATCTTTATCTCACCATAAGACCATTTTGCTAGATTATTTTTCATTCAACATTTATTTATACAAGTTAATCCCACTGAGCCTCTGGGACTCACTTACAAGATTGCTCAACTCTTGTAATTTTAGAAGAATTGAACCTTTCTAAGGAATAATTTATGCACCCCGAATATTAGAAATGTTTTCATCATCTGTTAATTGCAATCTAAACTGTCGTATACCAAATTTGCTCTCACTCTGATGTTTAAAAACAATGTTTAGCTGTAATTTGTAAGTCTCTTATTCTTTAACTTTTGTCTAAAGTAAGGGCAAGATAAAAGAAAAACTTCTCAGATTATTGTAAACCAGTGAAGCAAAACAAAAATAAATATAACTGATTTCAAAGCACAACATAATGAAAGACACCGTCCTCCCCTTAAAATCTTCACTCTCCATCCCTGAGAGTCAAACAAGGACGTATGGTTCACTCGTTGTAGCTTTATCCATTTCATCCATCATTTCTTTATTCATTTGACTATGATGAAGTGAGACAGATGATCATCGTTCTCAGATCTGTCCTCTCTTTTTGCTTTCAACTTGTCAATGTGAGACAATGAATGAAACCTTCATGTCCCGTGGAAGAGACATTTGTCCAGATGTCCTTTTCTTCCATTTCCCATTGGGTTTGTGGATTTTTTACGTCTCCATTTTACTCCAAAACTCATGTTGGTCAGTTCAGAGTCAGAGGTTCTTTATTTGTCATTCACACCTCATGTGGTACACGTGGTGGAACGAGATTATGTCCACAGGGTCCCAGTTACATCCAACAATAAAATGTATAATAAAAACAGTAATAACATCAAAGATATGAACTAAGAAAAACATCAACTAAATATACACTAAGCACTGACAGCATAAACACATTATGTCAAACATCAGCACAAACATGAACATGAGTCTGTGAGCAGATGAGCACGCATGAACACATCAACATGAAACAGATCAGCAGCAACATGAAACAGATCAGCAGCAACATGAAACAGATCAGCAGCAACATGAAACAGATCAGCAGCAACAAG
>NC_056508.1:48817852-48819687 GCF_014905685.2 Nematolebias whitei
GTCTGGGGTCCCTGAACGCCTCATGGTCTCAACTTCACTCATGGAGGTGAAGCTAATAATTTTTGCTATTGGGGCAAAGGCTTTATGATTTTAAATGACTTTTTAAAAGTCATCTTCATTAACATCACAGATTACTGACCCCGCCCATGATGCTGACCCCGCCCCTCTGACCTGCAGTGACTTAATGAAGGTCCACAGTAATGTACGAATCCCCTCCCCTTTATTCAGCAGTTTGACTAGTCGCATGACTCGAAACAGGCGGAAGAAGGTGATGGACACTCTGGAGCTGTCCTCGCCGCTCTGAAAACACAACAAACAACAAAACGTCTGTCAGAGAGTTCATCATGCAGCACACTCATCGAGTTTTATTTTAGCAAACGTGCCTTCAGTGGAATCATGTCAGCTTTCATTTTAAAAGATGCTAGTACAAACAAAGTCACAACATCCAGTAGCTAAAACTGATGCACATTATCCACCTGTGACACGTTCAGACTGAAGCTATTGTGTCCTCTGAGGGTCATTAGTCCTCAGATATTTTTGAAACCAAATATTTGAAAGAAACCCTTCAGGAGGTGTTTATTAACCTGAGTATCGGGGTTCCCGTCCAGCCTGACACCAGTCTGCTGTGCTCTCTTTGAGAAAAGGAACAAAAATCACTGAGGCTGGACTTTTAAAATCAGAACAACAAGAAGTTTGATGGAACTAACTTCAAGTTTCTTCTCTGAAGCCCAGCAGGAACTCGAGACGTCATCTGAAATAATCTGAGCTTGTTTTAAAGATGTCCCGATGCTCAATAATCCAGGTAGATAATCTAACCAGCTGGAGTCAGGTCCTCTAGACGATTCTTTTTGTTGAAACTTTCATCTTTTATCCAAAGTACTTCGTCAGTTTGAGGAGCTGCAACAAGCTCAGTCTTATAAACAGCACCTTCTCATAGTGGATCAACCAAAAAAAATCTGTGTGCCTTTTTATAACTGTCTGTTGTTGCTGTTGTCGTCGTTCTTTGTTAAGATCAGGTCTCTCTGTGAATGAGCCCTCGAGCCTCATATCAGAGACTAAACTGGAGAAATAAAGGTTGAATGGACCAAGAAGACTGAGTTTGGTGCAGCTCCTCAGACTGACGAAGCCATTTGGATAAAAGACGAAACATTTCAACAAAGAAGAATTTGTCCAGAGGACCTGACTTTACTGTGTTAGATTTGTTTTGAAGAGAATCTATGAGCTTTATTTTGAAACTCCAGGTTCAGTCTGTCATGTTCTTGATTTTAGAACAGAACAAACATGGAACTCTGTGCTGGCGAACATGTCCGTTTTAATAGAAAGCACGTCACATAACCTCCAGTGAGTAACGTTCAAGATCTCTAGTATTTAACACTTATTTTTCGTGAACACCACATCTCCTCTTTTAACAAATAGGGAACCTTTTTCCCTCTCTCTCTTTCTACAGGCTAGGAGCACATAACATAAAGTAACTGTAAATCAAACATAACCCGTTTCTTCCATCTGTTATCGGTCCTTTTAACCTTTTTTTTACTCTAACTTTTTTCCCTGATCTTAAAGGTCCAGTTTACTAGGCTTCATCACCAGTCTTTGACTTAGATCATCTAGTTGATCATCTTACAACTTCAATGCAAACTTCACTTGATAAAACTGCTCCAGTGAAAAAGAAAGTAATCAATCAGAGGAAACTGGCTCCTTGGTTCAATTCTGAGTTACGTACTTTAAAGCAGCATCTAGAAACCAGGAGAGAAAATGGTGCTCTACTAATGTTGAAGAATTTTATTTAACTTGTAAAGATAGTCTGCTAACATATAAAAAAGCTCTCCGTAAAGCTA
>NC_056508.1:48819787-48822719 GCF_014905685.2 Nematolebias whitei
TTGTTGTTGTTGTTGTTGTTGTTGTTGTTGTTGTTGTTCGGCACTTTGATAACAGGTTCTGCTTTAAATGTGCTCTGTAAATAGTAGACCTGACTGCGTGTCCCATGTGGTATGTCAGGGTGTTCACCTGGTTTTCATCTGAACTCGGTGACAGCTTCTGGCCTGGCGGAACCTCTCGAAGCAACGGATCCATTTAGTCCGTCCCTGTTCCTGAGAACAGTGTAACGGCTCCGGCAGCTGCACACTAAACGTAGTGCTGGGAGTGTTAGCCGCAACGCTACATGTAGCTCCGGCCCTCGCCTGCTCCTCTTTTCCAACATTAGACATCTTACAAATTGCTGTTGCTCGTCTTTCCCCTTTGTATCCACGCCAGACGGAGCAAAGGAGTGTCTCCTCCCCAGCAACACACCACGTCGTGTTCTCGATTTTAGAAGAAAACAAAGGTGGAACTGCGTGCTGGGAACATGTACTTTTAATAGAAAGCAAAACGTCTATGTTGCGTGCTGCCTTACGCACGTCACATAACCTCCAGTGACGATCAAGATATCTAGTGCTTAACTTTTATTATTCACAGTCCTCTTCCTGTTTCTGCCGACCCTGTCACTGAATCCTCCTGAACATCAGAGGTCCGATCAGAGACCACATGAAGGATCGGTAGGGGGGGCCATGATGGAGACAGAGGAGGAAGGAATCATGCTGGGTAATTTAAAGACAGAGTCTGCTGAGTCACGTTAAAAACTAAGACTCAGACAAACAGTCTGTGAAAACTAGAAGAACTTTTTGACCTGTGAGCAGCAGAAAGTTCTGATGGTCCCACAGGTTCATGATGAGGTCATTTTAACCCTGAAGGTCCTGATCACCATTTTACTGCCTGGCCCAGTTCTTGTCTCAGAAACACTGGCGCTGTCTGATACTCACGCTGAACTCGGTGACCACGATGTCCACCACGCTGCCGACCACGATGAGAGCATCAAAAGAGTTCCAAGCATCCACAAAGTAGTGCTGAAGACAAGCAGGAAGGAAGATGAATGACTGTGTTTCAAAACAGGCAGCATTTTTCAGATGGGACCGGCTTTCTGACCCGGAGTCTGAGAGCCAGCAGCTTGAGGAGCATCTCCACCGTGAAGAGTCCAGTGAAGACCATGTTGAGGATGTCCATGATGTCACTGAAGGTTTTGGACTGTTCGTAGTGCTGTGGGACAGAGGAGAAACCACTCAGGCTTGGTTCAGTCCAACAGAACGCAGAACTGGAAGGTTACCGACCTGAACAGCCAGGGTGACAGTGTTGAGCAGGATCAGGACAAACATCACATACTCAAATCCTGTCGAGTTGATGATGTACCAGAACTTGTACTGGACCGGATTCTTTGGGATGTACAGTTTGAGAGGCTGGGCCTTCAAGGCATACTCCACACACTGACGCTGAGCGGGACAGTTCACAGCACACAAAGACAAAATGGACCGGCGTTCTGCTGAGACGGACAGAACAACCTCGTCCATCAGGTTCAGGAGCGTCTCACTGCGTCTCAGTGTCCAAACTCAGAAAAATGCAGTGACAACGCTGAGCCTGAAGGACTCGAGGACTTGAAGAAGTTAAAAATTACATAGAAGCTAAATGTAGCAAAAGGCTAGCTAAAACCTAAATGATGGAAGATGGGAAAGGTCACAGATGTTAGGCTGAGGAACAGCTTCTACCCTGAGGCTGTTGGACTCATGAATCTCTAACCAGGAGAATCTCTGTGAACAAAACAAAAACTGTGAAATGGCTGTAATGTCACTTGGTTGTTGATACATGCTGCTGACTATCCATGCTGCTGATCTCATGCTGCTGATTATTTCATGTTGCTGTGTTCATTGGTCCTCGTCTGCTCACACAGACTCATGTTCGTGCTGCTGTTGTTTTGGCACATCGTTTTTGTACCATTAGTTCTCAGAGTATTCTTAGTTCTCCACTCGGATCGTACTCATGTTTTCTTTACAGCTTGTGTATTTGTTGGATGCACCTGGGACCCTGTGCACAGTTTCGTCCCACCTCATGTACCACGTGTGGTGTGTGGGACAAGTCTCTGACTCGTTCACTTATCAGGATCGATGTGTATGAAGCGTGTGTGCTGACGTGTTTTGTGTGGACAGAGTGCTGTAGAAGCACGGAGCCTTTCAGCTGATCAAGCCAGGGCTCGAGCTGGGCAGCAGATGTGACGTCGCCTCTGGCTGACAGAAAACACACTTCTTGTTCTCTTGAGCAGACCTGGAGACCAAGTCAAGAGAACTGTGGGCAGCTGTCTGGGGACCGCTGCCTTATTGAAAACTATTGATTTATAAAATTACAATTATTTAAAACGAACCCCCACGATGTCAAGCATCGATCCAAGGGTTCAGAGCAGCGTTTGAGGTCTGCTGGATGTTGCTTTCTTTTTTTTTTTTTTTGGGGGGGGGGGGGGGGGGGGGGTGAGATGTTCCTTGAAGTTACAAACTTGGTTAGCATGTTAGCATTAGCCGTTAGCATGCTACATGCTAGTAGGGCTTTAACAGACTACTCCAGTAATCTACACATCGATTCCTAGGACATCTATCGAGTTTTTAATTTCACGTTGAGTATTCGTGGTGATGTCATTGTGTCACGTGTCACGTGATCCACACCGGGCGCAGGTTACTAAATGGATTCCTCCCAGCAGACAGACGGAGCGGAGCAGGTCCAGTCTTTACAAACAGGTAGAACTGCATCAACAGTCTGGAAATATTTCACTAAAGATGAATCTTCTGGTTCAGCTGCCGTAAGGAAACAGGACATGAATCAACTTCCTGACTGTTTGGAGCTCGTTGTGAACCGGTGTTACACCATATTCTGTGACCACCGTATATTGTGACTGTAGGGGGCGGTGTTGCATGCACTGTTGCAGGTCACAGAATATGGTGTGACACCGGGTCCAAT
>NC_056508.1:48822819-48823937 GCF_014905685.2 Nematolebias whitei
GTTTCAAATGGATCTCCTTTCATGCATAACTCTAAACTTAAAGAGGGAGGGGTCTTGGACAGATTCAAATCAGGTCAATGGCCAAAAAAAAAACAATTTTGCCATTACATTCTTCCAAATGACCTCTCCCACTGCATTTCATTTACTACAAGGGTTCTCTCTGGAAAGATCCATATCATCTCCGAGAGGTTGTGCAGTCCTTACAGGCCCTAACAGGTCAGAGTTAGGGCTTGAACAGACTACTCGAGCAATCGACACGTCGATTCCTAGGACATCTCGTGAGTTTTTAAATTTCACGTCGAGTATTCGCAGTTACGTCATTATGTTGCAGTTACGTCATTGCATCAGGTGTAAAAGCTACAAAATCAGAGTCAGAGTTTCTTTATTGTCATTCGCACCTCATGTGGTACATGTGGTGGAGCGAAATTATGTACACAGGGTCCCAGTTGGAAACAGGAAACAGGAAATGAATCAACTTCCTGTATGGAGCTCATCATCATGTCAACGAACTGGGTCCAGTCAGTAAAACCAGAACCAAAACCATAACTCCCTTAACCTTTATTCACAAAACAGAAATATTAAATTTCAAAGCTTATATCAACTTTAACACACACACAGACCGTTTCTGAATATTTTCATTGTTACGCGAACCATTTTTTCAGGTGAACATTTTGGTCGTGCTAGCATGTAGTGGTTCAACGAAGACATCATTTTAAAACTCCACATTAACATAATAAAACCGAGTAGAACTCGAGCACTTGATGACATCATAGGATCTAAAGATGAAAAAATTTATTAATAAATAAAACCACAAAAAAGGTCATTATTTACAAAAAAAGACCAAAACATTGGGAGAGTATATTTTGCTCCTCCCATTTATCTTACAGCAAATAAGTCAGAGGAAAAACTAAACTATTAGTTTTTATTATTAAGCTGCAAAAGTGAAAGAAACGTGCGGCACGTCAAAAACTAAACTAAAACCAGTGGGGGGGTCGACCACCCCGCACCACCACCAGCTGTGGTGCATTAGGTTTAGTTTTAGAGATTAATATGTTTATAGGTTTTTATAGGTTTAGAGATTAATATGTTTATGGGTTTTTATAGGTTTAGAGATTAAT
>NC_056508.1:48824037-48826821 GCF_014905685.2 Nematolebias whitei
ATCAGATTATACAAAAAATTACAACGTAATTTATATGAATGTATTAGGAGTCAGATTATACACAGATGATGCTGATTTATGTTGTATATAAACAGTCATTCAGATGAAGATTAAGAAGAGCAGATCGAGTGAATCTGTTTTCCTGTCAAATGATTTTTTTGTTTGTGCTAAATGTCTCAGAACCCAGCAAAAGTCCAAAACAGAAAAACAAAAAATAACGAAACACAATGAAACAACATGATTGTGGTTCTGGAGACAACCAGGAGTTTAAGTGAAGCTGGACTGAGTGTGGAGTTTAGTCTGAGTGTGGTTTATACCTTTCATTCAGCAGACTATAACAGTAGATCTGTTCTGATGGTTGATGTTCTGACAAGAGGATCGACCCTGAGACAACATGATATCACTACATTAACTGAGGAGCTCATAAACAGATCATCTGACCTCAGACAGGTGGACTTCCAGAGGTTGCTGGTGTTAGAATCTATAAAATCTAATGTTTATTGACGAAAACCTCATTTTCTTGCTGCCCTGAAGCCTCTGAGCCAGACACTGCTCAGCCTGGGGACCACTCACATACCTTCAAAAAGCGTTCAATACAAAAACAACTGGACTTTATTTGTAGCAGAAGACGTTTCGCTCCTCATCCGAGGAGCTTTCTCAATTCAAAGAGCAGAGAGTGAGAGATTCAGGTTATAAGGCTGAGTGAGATAAGACACACACACATGTAGATTGGCAGTTCACACCTAAACAACCTTAAAGTCTTTGTTCCTCTAATTCACAGTCGAGGCCCCTCTGTTTCCATCAGGTGTGAAAACCGGCTGGGGATCTGTTTTAAAGTTGCATTATATGTTTTTGAAAGTGGAAATCTGAGGCCTCCTCCTCTGTTAAGAGACGGCTTTTCTCTTTTTACATCAATTGCTTCCTTCACCCCCCTCTCAAACCATCTGTGTTCTCGGTCCAAAATGTGCACGTTTTGGTCTTCAACAGAGTGTCCCTTCTCTGTGAGGTGGAGGGCTCAACACAGGAGAGCCAGCTCCACAGGACAAGACTCAGCTGTTCACCTCCACCTCACAGAGAAGGGACACTCTGTTGAGGTCCAAAATGTGAGGGGGGTGAAGGAAGCAATTGATGTAAAAAGAGAAAAGCCGTCTCTCAACAGAGGAGGAGGCCTCAGATTTCCACTTTCAAAAACCTATAATGCAACTTTAAAACAGATTCCCAGCCGGTTTTCACACCTGATGGAAACAGAGGGGCCTCGACTGTGAATTAGAGGAACAAAAGACTCTTACTGTTAATGTTGTTTAGGTGTGAACAGCCAATCTACATGTGTGTGTGTCTTATCTCACTCAGCCTTATAACCTGAATCTCTCACTCTCTGCTCTTTGAATTGAGGAAGCTCCTCGGATGAGGAGCAAAACGTCTTCTGTTACAAATAAAGTCCAGTTGTTTTTGTATTGAACGCTTTTTGAATTCATCATGTCCTGGATGACTGAGAACCTTCACCAGCACTCACATACCTTCTGTCTTTATCTTCAGCGCTGTGCGAACCAGAGCGAAGAGCGTAGCGTTAAAGGTCACCATCCCGTCAGAGTTCAGAGGCATGTTCATGGCCACCAGCCGCTGGGATTAAGATGAAAAAGAGCATGGAGTGAATCATTCCCAGAGTTCCCAGAGAAGCCCTGCAGTCAGCTGGGTTTTACCTTACAGGCTACTCTGTGAGGACAGAGCTTCCCGAATCCCAGAGGAGGCTGAATCCTCCGGAGCAGAGCCACCACATCCAGATGTTTGATTCGACCTCTGAGAGAGACACAGAACCGACATCTACAACATCTCTAACACTGCTCTTGTCCAAGCAGAAGGAGGAAAAGTTGCTTCTATATCTTAGAAATGCTGGATTCATAGGGAGCTCGGTTCTATCTGTTTCTCTTTTCTTTATGGACCTGATGTTTAAACAGAGGGCCGCCATGACAGGTTCTGACCATCGGACACCCAAACCAAGAGGCAAAACTTTATATATATATTTCATATTCATCTGAGCAACGTTTTCATCTTGAATTAGAAACTGCACTGCAGACTTCCACACTTTTAAACTGGAGTGAACTGAACTCACATGCAAACCACTCTTCCTCCTCTCCCTTTTAAGGGTTGAGAAAGAAATAATACCAATAATGCACCAATAAAATGATGAGGATCTATCAGGTTTCAAGTTTCCAAAACATACAATGCAGCTTTGGGTCTGTTCCTTGGCTAGTTTCACCTTCATGCTTGAGACCCTCAGCCAGGGGCGATTCTAGGATATGCCCTTTAGGGGTGCTTAGCCCCTGGTTCTGACCATGACTCTTGGCTTGAACAACACGGTGGCCATTTGTGTCAGAAGCATTTGTAATGATGAGGGGACACATTGGTAAGGGGTGTGGGGTCCTCCCTGAGAAAATTTTTGAAGTAGATGACATTTCCTGCATTCTGGTGTATTTTAATGGTTGTTAAACATCTAGTTTTACCTACATAAGTAAACACTTGATTCAATAACTATTTTAGAAAGCAACAAGAATTAGCCTGACCAACAGCTCTCCTTGTGTGAATAGAGCATGCTCCATTTCTCTCATACATCCTAACCCCCCACCCCCACCCACATACAATCAGAAGTTGCTACATAGCTATAGCTATAAAACACACAAAACAAAGCACAGCTAGCTTCAAGAATTAACCTACATACCATAAACATACATTATGATAGAAAATATATAATTTTCTTGCAGTTACCTTTGTACAGATGAACATGTT
>NC_056508.1:48826921-48827333 GCF_014905685.2 Nematolebias whitei
CCAGGGTCAGAACCAGGTCTGAACCTGGTCTGAACGAGGGTCTGAACCAGGGTCTGAACCAGGTCTGAACCAGGGTCTGAATGAGGGTCTGAACCAGGGTCTGAACCAGGTCTGAACCTGGTCTGAACGAAGGTCTGAACCAGGGTCTGAACCAGGTCTGAACCTGGTCTGAACCAGGGTCTGAACCAGGGTCTGAACCAGGTCTGAACCAGGGTCTGAACCTGGTCTGAACCAGGGTCTGAACCAGGTCTGAACCAGGTCTGAACCAGGGTCTGATCCAGGTCTGAACCAGGGTCTGAACCAGGGTCAGAACCAGGTCTGAACCAGGTCTGAACCAGGGTCTGAACCAGGGTCTGAACCAGGGTCAGAACCAGGTCTGAACCAGGTCTGAACCAGGGTCTGAACCAGGGTC
>NC_056508.1:48827433-48830135 GCF_014905685.2 Nematolebias whitei
CCAGGTCTGAACCAGGGTCTGATCCAGGTCTGAACCAGGGTCTGAACCAGGGTCAGAACCAGGTCTGAACCAGGTCTGAACCAGGGTCTGAACCAGGGTCAGAACCAGGTCTGAACCAGGTTTCTGAACGAGGGTCTGAACCAGTTCTGAACCAGGGTCTGAACCTGGTCAGAACCAGGTCTGAACCTGGTCTGAACGAGGCTCTGAACCAGGGTCTGAACCAGGTCTGAACCAGGGTCTGAACCAGGTCTGAACCAGGGTCTGAACGAGGGTCTGAACCAGGGTCTGAACCAGGTCTGAACCTGGTCTGAACGAGGGTCAGAACCAGGGTCTGAACCAGGTCATGACCTCACGTGTTGATGTCTCTGCAGGCGCTGCCGTACGTCGCTCTGCTCATCGCCATGATCTTCTTCATCTATGCCGTCATCGGCATGCAGGTACGTCGTACACAGGTGACCTCTGACCCTGAGAGTTAAAGGGGTAGTCTGTACATTTCTAATACTTGGCGGCCGTGAGTCGTAGGGCGCCGAGTACGGAGGAGCAGAAGTCTTCATCAGGCTGAAGGTTAGCCGAACAGGGGCCTGTTTTTTATTGGTCAATTTTTAGTTTTTCAGGTTATTATCTCATAAACAACATTTTAGTGTGAAAGAATGTGACTTTAATAATAAGTGTGTAAAATTTGGCAAATTGTTTGTTTAGTTGGTTGATGTTTTCTCAACCACACAACCTACACTTCGTACTTTATTCCATGTCGTTGAGGGAGGAATGTGGCAGTTGAGTTTGTCAGATGTGTTCCTGCAACCTTCAGGTTGTGCAGGTGAACTGGACTCGTTTCAAATGTTTTTCAGACGTTCGGAAAGATCGCCATGCAGGACAACACTCAGATCAACAGGAACAACAACTTCCAGACGTTTCCTCAGGCAGTTCTCCTCCTCTTCAGGTCTGATCCTCTTCCTCCTGCCAGCTCTTCATCTCCTCCTGCTCTGATCTCACCTGTGTGTGCGTGCAGGTGTGCCACAGGGGAGGCGTGGCAGGAGATCATGTTAGCCAGTCTTCCAGGTAAACGCTGCGACCCAGAGTCAGACTACGAGCCAGGAGAGGAGTTCAGCTGCGGCAGCAACTTCGCCATCGTTTATTTCATCAGCTTCTTCATGTTGTGTGCCTTCCTGGTCAGTTCACCTGTCAGAACATCGTCACCTGAGGCTGAACAGGAAGTTGATTATGATTGGCTCTCCTTTAGATCATCAACCTTTTTGTTGCCGTCATCATGGACAACTTCGACTACCTGACACGGGATTGGTCAATCCTGGGGCCACATCATCTGGATGAGTTCAAGAGGATCTGGTCCGAGTACGATCCAGAGGCCAAGTATGTTTGATCTGTTTCCTGTTAGCGTAGCTTAGCATAAAGACAGGGGAGCTGTTAGCTCTTCCTGCTTCAGTCAGAGGGAGGGTTGCCAACCGTCCCGTAAAAAACGGAATCGTCCCGTATTTAGAAACAAAAGTGCGCGTTCCGTATCGAGCTGCAACGGGACGCACTTTGTCCCGTATTATCATGAAAGTCAAAAAACACGTCCATGAGTTAGTAAACGATGGGGGATTTTACAGTAAATTAACTCCCGCCCTCTCCTGCTCTGTGGCCAATGAGCAGCCTTCTTACTCACCAAGCTACAGGATCAGCTCGTCTCATTGGTCCAGCTCCTGTTGCTTATCACAACCGCCGACAGACAGGATTCGACAACAAGACCTCATGGAGGCGAGCGGCAGGAATTCAGAGGATTTAAACAGCTTCATCTTCCATCAATAACCCGACTACTCCTCCCAGAAAAAAAGAAACGGCTGCAAAAATACAGAATCGAGTGGGAAAAGGAAACGTGGCTGGAAATAGTGCATGATAATGACTATGAAGCTCATTGTACCGTCTGCCAGCGCACTTTGTCTGCAGCCCGTGGAGGACAGTTTGATGTCAAACAGCTTCCACCGCTGGACACAAGAACTGGGAAATGCAACAAAACCAGGAGAACCCTTGACCAGTATTTATCTACCGGGCAACGCCAGAGGCAGATATGGTATGTAGAATAATAATTATATACAAAAGCATAAGCTTAATGTGTAAAAGTGCAATAAATGTGAACATTAAGGGCCAAATATATTTTATTGTGATAAACAAGTAGAATAAAAAAATACACGAGATAAATAAAAAAGTACACAAATGAATTTATATAGTATTTCTTATGTTTATGATTACAGATTCCTGCAGAGATATTCCATACACAGTATATTACACTGTGAAACATACTTTAAGTTACAACTCAGCCCACTGATTTAAGCTGACTCTCCAAACACTGAATGACTCCAGCATTGCCAAGAAGATGTCCTGAAGACGTCCTGAAGATGTCCCGAAGATGTCCTGAAGACGTCCTGAAGACGTCCTGAAGACGTCCCAAAGACGTCCCGAAGACGTCCCGAAGATGTCCCGAAGATGTCCCGAAGACGTCCTGAAGACGTCCTGAAGATGTCCTGAAGACGTCCTGAAGATGTCCTGAAGACGTCCTGAAGATGTCCTGAAGATGTCCTGAAGATGTCCTGAAGACGTCCTGAAGACGTCCTGAAGATGTCCTGAAGATGTCCTGAAGACGTCCTGAAGATGTCCTGAAGACGTCCTGAAGACGTCCTGAAGATGTCCTGAAGATGTCCTGAAGA
>NC_056508.1:48830235-48832988 GCF_014905685.2 Nematolebias whitei
TCCTGAAGATGTCCTGAAGACGTCCTGAAGATGTCCTGAAGATGTCCCGAAGATGTCCCGAAGATGTCCCGAAGATGTCCTGAAGATGTCCTGAAGATGGCCCGAAGATGTCCTGAAGGTGTCCTGAAGATGTCCTGAAGACGTCCTGAAGACGTCCTGAAGATGTCCTGAATATGTCCTGAAGACGTCCTGAAGACGTCCTGAAGATGTCCTGAAGACGTCCTGAAGATGTCCTGAAGACATCCTGAAGATGTCCTGAAGATGTCCCGAAGATGTCCCGAAGATGTCCTGAAGATGTCCTGAAGATGGCCCGAAGATGTCCTGAAGATGTCCTGAAGACGTCCTGAAGATGTCCTGAAGACGTCCTGAAGATATCCTGAAGATGTCCTGAAGACGTCCTGAAGATGTCCTGAAGATGTCCTGAAGACGTCCCGAAGATGTCCTGAGGACGTCCTGAAGATGTCCCGAAGATGTCCCGAAGACGTCCTGAAGATGTCCTGAAGATGTCCTGAAGACGTCCTGAATATGTCCTGAAGATGTCCTGAAGATTTCCTGAAGACGTCCTGAAGACGTCCTGAATATGTCCCGAAGACGTCCTGAAGATGTCCCGAAGACGTCCTGAAGACGTCCTGAATATGTCCCGAAGACGTCCTGAAGATGTCCAGAAGACGCCCCGAAGACGTCCCGAAGACGTCCTGAAGATGTCCTGAAGACATCCTGAAGACGTCCATGTGTCCAAGTGCAATAGAAGAAGTGGTCCAAAAATTGAAAGTGAAAGCAGTCCACTCCCACTCCCACTCCCACTCCCATCCTCTCTTCACTCCGATGCCTCAAACAAGGTGAAGATGAACCATGTTTTATTAATGACAGTAATATACAAATGGATACAACGGATATATAAATAAATACATAATCAAACTTACTTTGCAGTATACAAACATATGCATACTTATACACATCTTTAACAAATTAAACAGTATATATGATATATTAAAGTAATATATTAATATATTAGTGATATATTAAAGGATATGATTCTAAAGACAAACAAATATTTGTTCCATTTATTCACCTCTGTGCATGACTGTGTGCCTCCAGTGAACTCGGATCTAAAACGTTTCGCTCCTTCTGGCAGGCTAAGCATGTGTGTGGATGAGCTTCATGAGGAACGTGTGACTGCAGCTCCTCACCACAGAAGCTCAGGAGAAGGTGTCAGTCCAAGGGAACAGCACAGGTGGATCAAGTTGTTCAGGCAGCTGACCTCCCCAACATCCAGCTGTTGTATCTTTGTCCTCATCCCATCATCCACTGGATTTGTGGAAATGATTTTCTCTCATGAAAAATAAGTGGACTGATGTGAAACAAAAGTTCTTCTGAACTGATTAGAAGCGAGCTCATAGTCAGTCTCAATGATGAAATGTCTTCTTCAGAGTTTCACTCGGGCTCTGAGAAACAAAGCAGTCCTTACTGCAGCACGAGCTCACCAGATGCAAATGGAAGAAACACGCTGACTCCACATGACGGAGCGTTGTCCTTTTTAGTTTACAAGTTATTTTTTTACTACACATGGAAACTCATGGCTTGTGAGGCTCAATGTGTTTGTTTACAAGTTTCCCACAAACTTTATGTTTGTACCAAATGCATTATATGTTCTTATTGTTTTCTGTTAATACTGTTTTAAGCTAAGCAGAACAAAAGAATGTTTAAGAAATATAAATTCTTTTAAGAAAGATTTGACCCTGGTAATTGTATTTGCACTCAAAATAAATTATTAAATTGTGTAATAATTAACGTTCTATGCTTATTTTTATCATTCAAAAACATGCATCCAATTAAATTCTGGTTCATTTCAGAGCAAGAAAAGTGTGGTGGTGGTGGTGGTGGTGGTGGTGGGGGGGGTTTGAATCATCATCCTGGTGGGGTGGGGTCGGCCAACCCTGCCAGGAGGTGTCCCTTATTTAATTTTCAAGGAGTTGGCAACCCTCGTCAGAGGCCTGACAGCTGAAAACTGTCAGATCGACACATGTTCGGTCCAGAAAAACTTCAGAACAAAACAAATGGCCGTCTCACATGAGATTCAGGTTGTACGTTGGGTTCAGTTCCTAAAGACGCTTTTCTTCTGTTCAAAGCTTTAAACTGCAGTGAGCTGAACTCACATGCAAATCACTCCCCCTCCAGTCACTGCTGAGGGCACTGGCAATTTTAGCCTCTTTCTGTGGGTGCTCAAGCACCCCTGAATTTAACTCAGCACCCCTGGAAAATAAAGAAACCATCATTAAGATTTTGTAAAGAAACTTATTTCTCAAACCTTAGATTCACCAAAATGTTGAATAAATTTGGAACAAATGATGACACTCAAACGGGCCAGAAAATCTGTTTCTTTTTTCACAAGTTGGATCCTTTATTCATTGAGCCTTTATTTATCCACGTGAGTCTCATTGAGCAAAGAGAACTCATTTTCAGGAGACACCTGATTTAAACAAAGAATGATGACAACTGTAAACAATCATATAAAATCCAAAAAAAGTTCAATCTGGTCCTCTGGACATTCAAAAAACAAGAAAACAAAAAAACAAAAAACAAAGCAAAAGAAACGTTTCGTCTCTCATCCTGAGGACTTCCTCAGTCTGAGGTGCTGTATTCAGCTCAGTCTCTTAAATAGCACCTTCTCAGAGTGGATCAACCAGTTTGCTGCTGACAACCAGAACCAGCTGATCACATGATCAAGAAGGACCATCAGCCTAACAATGGAT
>NC_056508.1:48833088-48834144 GCF_014905685.2 Nematolebias whitei
GTGAACAGTAAACAGCCATCAGGTGCTAATGATCCATTGTTAGGCTGATGGTCCTTCTTGACCATGTGATCAGCTGGTTCTGGTTGTCAGCAGCAAACTGGTTGATCCACTCTGAGAAGGTGCTATTTAAGAGACTGAGCTGAATACAGCACCTCAGACTGAAGAAGTCCTCAGGATGAGAGTCGAAACGTTTCTACACTTTTTGTTGTTTTCTTTTTTGAATGTCCAGAGGACCAGATTTAACTTTTTTAGAGAATGTATAAAAAGTTTATAAGTTTAAAAAGATGATTAAGTTAAAATTGTTGGGAAAGTATGGTGCCATAATATCTAATATTTTTTGTTTTCACTTTGGAGATCGGTCAATCCTAAGTTGTTGTTTTTGGTAGTTTCTTTTTTTTAAATAAGGGGCAGATATTATAATAATTTTTTTCTTCTTTCTGCACCTTTTCATTCAATGTTTTTATCTTTTGAATGGATTGTTTTTGTTTGTTTTAAATGAATGAATAAATCAATCAATAAATAAACAAACCATTATCATCACCTTCATTACCACCATCATCATCCTCATCATCACCATCATTATCATCATGATAATAATCATCCTCATCAACATAATCATCACCATCATCATCATCATCACCACCATCATCATCCTCATCCTCCTGAACATCATCATCCTCATTCATTCATCATGTCTAACTTTAAAACTCTAAAACTAAAGGGTCAGTCTTCAGAAAGTTTTACGATCAGATGATAAAGAACAAAGAACGTCCGTGAGTCACAGTTTGATGGAACAAAGTCCTCGCTCCTTCTGTCCCGTCCGTCAGTATGTATTAAACAGAAATTGGTTCCAGCAGAACCTCCTTCTGCAGCAGAGTCTCTCGCTGTGATGTTCTGTAACACTTCATCAGTTGATCACATGGTTGTGTGTGTGTGTGTGTGGGGGGGGGGGGGGGGGCACTCTCATTTCCATTGTTGCTTCAGTTTCTGTGGCTTCAAAACAAGCCCCAACTATTCAACCCAGGACTGTAAATCCTGCTTGGTTCTCAGTAGGAA
>NC_056508.1:48834244-48834466 GCF_014905685.2 Nematolebias whitei
GGAGCAAGGGACGGAGCAAGGGACGGAGCAAGGGACGGAGCAAGGGATGGAGCAAGGGACGGAGCAAGGAACGGAGCAAGGGACGGAGCAAGGAACGGAGCAAGGGACGGAGCAAGGGACGGAGCAAGAGACGGAGCAAGGGACGAAGCAAGGGACGGAGCAAGGGATGGATCAGGGGACGGAGCAAGGGACGGAGCAAGGGACGGAGCAAGGGACGGAGCA
>NC_056508.1:48834476-48838824 GCF_014905685.2 Nematolebias whitei
GGAGCAAGGGACGGAGCAAGGGACGGAGCAAGGGACGGAGCAAGGGAGAGTTGACCGCTCACTCAGCACTTCACCTGGATGACTCTGGCTGCATTGGTCACCTGCACATCTGTCGCCTCGTCCCCGTACAGCAGAGTTGCAATCGGACCTAATAAATACGGCTCGGCCCGAGCCCGTAGTTTTTTTTTCGAGCCCTACCCAGACCCAGATTAACAGTAATTAGAGGGTCGAACAAAAAAAAACAACCTTTTTTTTTTAATATAATTAAGCTTTTAGTGCTTTTGTAAGCAAATCAGTTTGACATGATAGTTTTAAAAAATGTAACAAAAGGAAGATATAAGACTTATTTTTATTAACAAGTCACCAAATGGATATCAACATACAAAACACAGCCTAAAAAAATCAACTGTAAAGATAGGTTACTACACAGATGAACAAAAATATTTGTAGAGCAAAATTATTTTGAAAAATACAGAACAAGGTTATTTTAATTTAGATATAAAAGAAAGTTGTGGAAAATTAAGCTGAGTCATGCTGTCGCTGATGACGGAGCGATTTAACCTGCACTAAAGTCCAGAGTAAAACTGGTGTGCATGAAAATAAACTGACGGTTTACATTCTACAACAATACTAATGATAATACTTTCATAAAGTATCTATAACAAGTAACAGACGGAGGGTAAAGATGGATGGATGGATGGATGGATGGATGGATGGATGGATGGATGGATGGATGGATGGATGGATGGATGGATGGATGGATGGATGGATGGATGGATGGGCTGAAAGAAAAGCCACAAACTAATATTGCACAATGTTGAATTGCAACAATAGCAGGAGTGATAAAGAACAATACAAAGGATCAAAACTATAATAAGAATTGTACAAACATGAACAAAATAAAGAGTGCACATATTCAGCTGCTCAGTTTGCGCCGGGTCGTCATATCAGCCACAGCCTCGTTTCTTCAGCTATGAACCTGCGAAATAAAGCTGGGATTAAACTTCAGTTACCTAAATACAAAATTATAAATATATTTAAAATCTGTCAAGAAGTTGTTGTTCTTCTTACCTGGTTTTACAGGTTGTCATGTAAGAACAATATTGCGCTGTCGCAGGTTTGAGTCTCGGCTGTGCGGCCAGCTGAGAGCAGGGTGCGGACCTGAGCGTGCACCTGACACACAGCAGCAGGTGTCATCATTTTAACTTTGTTCACATTAGGCCACAGGAAAAGTTCAGCTCTGTGTAAGTCGTGGTTAATGATTTTGCGCTCCAGTACTTGTGCATGTCTGTGCAGCACAAACGCCTGCTGTGGGGAGTCTGTGTGAGGACTGTGTTGCTTCAGTTTCTCATTCTGAGGCAAACAAGGTTAATAGTGGGATATTTGTCACCCTCCAGTTCTCCTGTGCGCGCTAAAACAGTTCTAGAAATGTGACTAAAAAGCCCAAGATGTCGGGGGAGACGTTGTCCATGTGCACCTGCTCCCCACGAGCGTCCATTTCACACAGCCCATTCTAGATGTCTTGCACCGACTGTAAGGTGCACAGTGCTGAATCTTGTCTCGCCCATCTGGAGTACAGTCTTTGACAGCTGCACATACAGACCAGATTGTTTTCTATATCACACAAGAGCTTTGAGAGCTGCAATGGTTGTACCGATTTCTGCAGCGTTTTCGGCAAGTGCGTCAGGGTCCAGAATCCAGACCTCAGACTTTGCACCGTGCCGGATTTAAAGAGGGAGTTCTCTTGTTTTTAGCTTTTCTTTTATACCTTTTTGCTCCATTATGAGTGCGGTGTGATTAACTGAGGATTGACTTGTAGGAGGGATTTGATTTGTAGAAGTTTGGTTATTAAGTGAAGTGGCTGATCTTCCATTAGTAACTGTGTCAAATAAAGAACCAGAAGCAACAAAATGTTTGTTGAAACAGTTCAGGATCTCGTGCTTATTTGACACAGGAACAGAGTTAATGAGAAGTTGTGATGGGAGGTCAGATGATTGGGGGGTGCCTGAGAGAGATTTGATGGTTTTCCAGAATCTGTTAGTGTCATTTAGATTTTTGGAGGTCTGAGATAAGAAATAGTTGTTTTGCTGCTTTAACAGCAGTTGTGCATTTATTCCTCATCTGTTGAAAACTCAACCAGTCAGTGTCTGAGTCAGATTTTCTCGCTGCGGCCCAAAGATGATCTCTCCTGTGCAGGAGGTCAGCTAGCTCTGGAGTCAACCAGGGGCTGTCTCGTCCCTTTATTCTGAACTGATGAAAAGGAGCATGTTTGTTCAGAAAATAAATGAAACTATTATGGAAATAGTTCCAAGCGGAGTTCACGTCGTCAGTTAACAGAATACGATGCCAGTCAAAGTGAGACAGATCCCAGAGGAAAGTCTGCTCACAAGGACATTTCAAATCCCTTTTTTGAATTAATCTGGGCTCAGAGTGAGGTAGTTTAGTGTCTCTAAGAATCACAATAACACAATGATCACTCATATCATCAGAAAAAACACCCATACCAAGGAATTTATGGGGCATATTTGTTAAAAAGAGGTCTAAAATGGAAAAATTTTCAGGACAATGCCTGTTAGGTCTGGTGGGGGTGCCAATGAGTTGGGTCAGATTAAGTGACAGCAGCATTCCTTGAATTTATCACAGAGGGGGCTAGTTTTTTTCCAGTCAACATTGAGATCTCCTGCCAGAAGAATTTCTTTGAACTGTAAATTATCTAGGAAGTCTGACAGGGAGGACAGAGCCACAGGGTTTGCTGGGGGTGGGGGGGGGGGGGGGGGGGGGTATAACATCCTATTACAGATAAGATCTGGCCTTCATTCAAAGTGGCCCAAATTTTTAGCATATTAAGTTTTTTGGGAGAATGCGTGCGTTAACGTGCAAAAAATGAAGACCTGACATGTTTTTAAAATCATTTGTTGAGCTGTAATGTGTGGAGGGTCCAGGGTTGGACTGAATCCCTGAGAGCAATAACAAAATTATTATCAAACATTTTCTTATGTTTCTTGTGACAGGTGTGTAATTACAGGAGTTAATAGTGTGACACTTGTCCCCTATAATCAAACCATGAGAAAAGTTTATAGAGACATGATCATTTAGAACCAAAAACAGTGAATTTGGAAATTGGCAGGAAGAGGAAGATCCAGATGCATTAACAAGATTCAGTGATTCCAAATACTCATAGATCTGAAAATGATGAGGATGGAGCAGAAAAGTATCAGACCAGACAGCATCATGGTTCAAATGGCTCAACGAGCCTGGCATGGTGGACCAACTGCAGTTTAAATTGGACTGAGGGAAGCTCCAGCACCTTGGTGCAGACAAATCTCTCCAGCTGTTCTCATGTTGAACAGATGCTGGGTCCAGAACCAACAGGCAGAAACAGGTAATCCACACTAAAGAACAAAGCAAGCTGCCAGAAAATCCACTCATTCTGGAAGGCATGGTCCTGGCTTGGTTCAGATCAACAGAGGTCTAATCCAGATGAGAAAAAACACCCTTCAGGTAGAGCCTTTGTGGGTTCAGGGTCTATCTGAACCGAGTTCAAAGAGATAAACAGACTGTACCAACAGCGTGGTTCAGAGCAGACCCTTCAGCTGACCAGTTCTGAAACTGTTGGTCCCGTACGGATCCAAATTAATCCAGGTGAGTTTAGATGGAAGATCAGCAGATTTTATTTTATTACCCTTTATTTATACAGGTAGTCTCATTGAGCCACGAGAACTCATTTTCAAGAGAGACCTGTTTAGGAAGCAGATGGTGGGGGTTGAGGGCCTTGCTCATGGGCCCAGGATGGGGCCAATGAGGGTGGGGGCAGGTGTGGGTGACTCTGACCCAAACTAACCCCAAAATACATTAAAGACTGGTTCATCCCAAAGATCCAGTCCCCCGGCACAAACAGAGCAATGTTGTGTATGTTGTTCAGTGTCAGGAGGGTGATCAGTCTTACATCAGGGAAACTAAACAGCCACTGGCCAAAAGGATGGACCAGCACAGAAGATCAACATCATCAGGCCAGGACTCTGAGGTCTACACTCATCTCCAGGCCAGAGGTCACTCTTTTAGGGATGAAGATGTTCACATCCTGGACAGAGAGGAACGATGGTTTGAGAGAGGAGTAAAGGAGGCCATCTTTGTGAAAAGAAACCGTCCATCATTAAACAGGGGTGGAGCCTCCAGGTTCAACTGTCCCCCTCTTACAATGCTGTGATTGCTAGTATCACTCAGCCCTCTGTGAACAGTAAACAGCCATCAGGTGCTAATGATCCATTGTTAGGATGATGGTCCTTCTTGAGCATGTGATCAGCTGGTTCTGGTTGTCAGCAGCAAACTGGTTGATCCACTCTGAGAA
>NC_056508.1:48838924-48858702 GCF_014905685.2 Nematolebias whitei
TGTTGTCTCACTTGTTTCTTAGCATGTTGTCTCACTTGTTTCTTAGCGTGTTGTCTCACTTGTTGCTTAGCATGTTATCTCACTTTTTTCTTAGATGTTTTCTCACTTGTTTCTTAGCATGTTGTCTCACTTGTTTCTTAGCATGTTGTCTCACTTGTTGCTTAGCATGTTTTCTCACTTGTTTCTTAGCATGTTGTCTCACTTGTTTCTTAGCATGTTGTCTCACTTGTTTCTTAGTGTTTTGTCTTGAATTTTCTTAGTGTGTTGGCTCACCTGTTTCTTAGCGTGTTGTCTCACCTGTTTCTTAGCATGTTCTCACTTTTTTAGTGTGTTGACTCACTTGTTTTTTAGCGTGTTGTCCTTTTCGTCTTTGCGTTCCTGTTGAACTCGTGGTGGAGTGAAGAGTGTCGGTTCTTGTCATCCTCACACCTCCTTCCTTCTCTCCATCCAGCTCCTCATCCCACTCAGCATCCTTCTCCTCCTCCCCTCCCCCTCCTCCATCCACTTCTCCCGCCTCCCCCTCTCCTTCCCCTTCCTCCCCATCCACAGCATGGTTGTAGCCATTCCTTGTGCTTCCTGCAGACACAGAAACATTCATCACTGGTTACAGAATATCTGAAATGGTTTTTAGTCAGTGTGACTAAACAAGTTCCTGTTGGAGAGGAGGTCCGGATGAGATTCTGTGGGAAAACTCTCTGATAGGTTCTGGTTTGGGTGCAGCTTGTTTTCTTGAAATTCATGTTGTTGCTCTGGTCAAAACAAATGGCTCTTAAATCCTAAAGCTCTGTCCTATAGCCATTTCATGATGATGTGGTCAGCATGAGAGATACCCAAGGATGTCCACTCTCAAGAACTGTGACGTCCAAGGAGGGACCTGTAAGGATCCAACAATGTTCAGTCAGGTCCTCTGGACATTTTTTTATTTGCTTAAACTGGATTTTAACCTGAAATATTGGGCATGAACTTTGGTGTATTCTAAGGCTCGCCTTCAGAGTTGGAATGTCCGTTAGCAACACGGAACTGCTGCTCTGCAGTTAGTTTGTTCAATACCTTTTCTACCATCGACCCATCAGAACTTACAGATAAAAAGGTTCTAATGGTCTGGACCAGCTCCATTTATATGACGTATTCATGTGGATTCACGTGCATGGGTTTTTCTGAACAAATACAGAAAACGAACCATCCATCCAGTTAACATGACTGCAATAAGTTGAACTCTGCTGCTGCCTGTGACCTGCCTGTCATTAAGTGTAGAACCACTAGACTGAGGAACAGCTTCTACCCTGAGGCTGTTAGACTCATGAATCTCTAACCAGAATAATCACTGTGAAAAATCACATCATGTTGCTGCTGATCTGTTTCATGCTGCTGCTGATCTGTTTAATGTTGCTGCTGATCAGTTTCATGTTGCTGCTGATCTGTTTCATGTTGCTGTGTTCATTCGTGCTCATCTGCTCACACAGACTCATGTTCGTGCTGCTGTTCGATGTAATGTTTTTATTGTTTTTATGCTACTAGTGCTTAGTGTATATTTAGTTGATGTTTTTCTTAGTTCATATCTTAGATGTTATTACTGTTCTTATTTACATTTTATTGTTGGATGTAACTGGGACCCTGTGTACATAATGTCGTTCCACCACATGTACCACATGAGGTGCGAATGACAATAAAGGAACTCTGACTCTGATGGTGGACAGGAGGAGGAGTCAGGTGACAGTCTGCAGAGCGAACAGATGTGACCCACATCTGCACATTTGTGATTTCTGTTCAGTGCTGCTGCTCAAACAAACAGTATTTATATCTACATGAGGACACTTATGGGTTTTTAATGAGTCTGAACCGGACCCAGCTACAGAATGTTCTGTTGGACAAAGTGTCCACCAACAGAAAAGGAGCACAGAGAGCAGTGCCCCGCCCACACCTCTCTCCTGCTCCCCCCTGCAGACGGTCCAGAGTCAAGGAGCAGGATCTTTGGAACAAAGGCCCCACTGTGCTGTGTCCACTCTGCAGGACTGGTTTAAGACCACCGATGGATGGAGGAGTACACATTATTATCATCATCATCAAGAACTTCTTGACCCGTGAGCAACAGGAGGTTCGGATGGTACCACAGGTTCTGTTTGGGTGTTGGCCTCTGAGAGAAACCATCAGTCCAGGAGACAGTCTGGGGGGGATGGAGACAGAAGGACTGAAGACAGGAGGAGACGAGTTTGATCATTCTGTGATCAAATCAGTAAATCCTCCACGCTCAGCTGTCATCGAGGAAAAATAGTTAAAGTTCTGAAAACAGCTGTCCAACTTCCTGTGACCCATTCGGACCCAGAATGATGGTTCTGTGGATTTTTACCTGAAACCTTTAGAACTAGTCAAAGTTTGAATTCAACCTTTCTGTAGGACTTTGTTCAAGAGAACAGAAACTTTGTGTTTAACTTCCTGTGAAGCTGGAGTTCCGTGAAGTCGCAGGTTCTTCATTTATTCACATTTTAAAATGTTTAACCTTTAATGTCGTGTCAGCTCATCCTAAACAACAGAAAAGATTCTGCGGGTCGGTTCCGGATGATTTTCTGCTGTCTAGGATGGAAGAGAAGGTGCAAGTTTCTGAGCTTCCTCTGTGAGCTAACCAACGGTCCGACGAGCAGCTGTGGTCACACAGATGTTTCCTCATGAGGAGCAGCAGCTGGAGGCGACCGGAGCATCTTCCACCTCCGCTCCCATGAAACTCCTCACAGAGGAGGCGTCTGTCAGGGTTACAGAACCGACCCACGTGTTCTGATTGGATGCAGGGCAGATAAATGTTCACAGCAGGTCAGAGGAGCTGCAGACCCACTTCGTAGAACTGAAACAGAACGCAGGTTAGGCCTCGGAGTCTCTTTAATTAAGACTAAGCAAATTTTCTGATGAGTTTGAAGATAATTCTGGGATTTAATGGAACATTTTCTAAACCAAACTCTTTTGCTCGCTGCAGTTTTCAGAAGATCTGAATCGTGGTTCATCTGGATGAAAGCGGTTCCTTGAATCAAACGTTAAGCTTTAATCAAAGTTGGATTTATTTCACAGGAAGAAAAAAGAGTGGATTAACACTGTTGCCACGGCAACAGAGCATATCATGACTTTTTTCATTCATTCAACCTTTATTTCTACAGGTTAATCCCACTGAGCCTCGGGGACTCTTTTAAAGAGAGACCTGATTTCAACAAAGAATGAAGACAACAGTGGACTTCCTTCTTAGTTCCATGATGACATCATCAGAGAGGGAGCCCAACGTTGATTCTGTAAGAGGATTAAAGTAAGAGGTCCACACCAGGTCTCACCTGGACCTGAACACAGCTTCACTGGTTCTGTTCACCGCATGTGATGCTCACTTCCTGTTCACCTCATCTCCCACAGTGAGATGTGGTATGCCCGGTTGTCCTGCATCGTCTCTCCTGACTGGTGGTCCTTTGAGACTTCGGTGGAAGTTCTGGAGTTTAACGAGCTTCTGTCACACGATGACAGTCACTTAGAACTGAACTGGGTTGAGTCATCAAGGATCTGTACTTGTATCAAGGAACTTTTGAGGACCAGAATGTTCACATTTTGGACCGAGAGGACAGAGAGTTTGAGAGGGGGTGAAGGAGGCTGTTTATGCAAAAAGAGAGAAACCATCAGATTTCAACTTTCAAAAAGCTACAATGAGGCTTTAGGACTGACACCCAGCCAGTTTCACTCCTTTCAGGAATTCCAACCATGTGAGAAGAGTGGCTCCTCTGTGGGTGGATCTAACAAAGACCCTAACGATGATCTGTTGTGAGGTGTGAGAGGTCAATCTGCATGTGTTATGCAAGCTTACAGAACACCTCAGTTTTATAACCTGAATCCCACTCTTGTTTCTTTGAATTGAGAAAGCTCCTCGGCTGAGAACAATATTGTAGTTATTCAAACAAACAAACAAACAAACAAACACCAGTCAGCAGACAAACTAGTCCATCCATAAATCAGTTAATCTACCAACCAAGCAAATATTAGACCCATCAATCTAACAACAAATCAAACTAACAACAGACCAATCAACGGATCAATCAATAAATCAATAATGTTCTCAAAGTTGTCATGAGAGGACAAAGAAAACCAGAGGTTCTGTTCAGTTCTGCACAGCAGGACTTTGGACTGGGAGGGTCTCTCTGTAGATCCTGAACTTCAGAAGGAAGCAGATCACCATCAGGAGGACCCAGAACTGAAGATGGTTCAGGTGGGCCCACAGTTCTGGGTCTGGCACCAAAATACCTTTACTGTGAAAACAGAACTAGGAGCAACGGATCCAGCCCTAATCCAGAGTCCTGATCTAGACCTGATCCGGTCCTGATCCAAACCTGATCCAGAGTCTTGATCTGGTCATGATCCGGTCCTAATCTGGACCTGATCCAGTCCTGATCTGTTTATTTCTGACACTGACCTGGACCTTTTGTGTTCTGTTTTGGTGGTTCTGGATCGCAGGCTCTCTGGAGGTTCTGAAGGTGTTGATCAGATGGACTTTTCATGAAAAACCTTTTGTGACTTTAATCCATGACTGGATCAGAGGTTCTGTTGGTCTTAAGGTCCAATCTTTCCAACCAGAACCCTGATCTTTTCAAACCCTTAGGGGTCTGGGGCTCTGCTGCAGACGGGTTGTTTGGACCTGCAGCTGACAGAACTTTTAATGACAGTTTTGTACAGAACCAAAGGAACCATCTTGTTTGTTTCATTAGAACTTCAGACCCGACTGAACACTGCTCAGAACCGGACTACCAGGGGACCGAAACTGGACCTCTGGGACCTTGTCCGTGGTTCAGATCTGCTACAGAACCTCAGGCTCACAATCAAAGGTACCTCTGTCCAGACGGGTCAGACCAGAACCACCTGTACAGTCAGACAGAACCCGCCCCCCAGCTGAGTGTGACGTCACCCGGTGGACCAGAGGCGGCCTGATGGTGGTCACGTGACTCTGACCCAAACAAACTATGTCTGGTTCTAAAAAGCCTGGGTCAGGTCCTCTGGACCATTTCTTCTTTGTTGAAAAGTTTGTCCTCCGGTTCTGTTGGAACTCGGAGTTGTACTGAGTCTGCTCAGAAACCAAACCAAGAGGAGGATTAAGGTTAGGGTTAGGGTTCTGGTTCCGGTCCGGCTCCTTACCTCTGCCGCTCTCCTCGTACATTTTCTCAGCTCCTCCAAGCAGCCAGCATCTCCTGCAGAGCTTCAGCAGGTCCGGTCCGTGCACGGGTGCATGGGTCACCTGACTGACAGGCAGACAGACAGGCAGAGAGACAGGCTGACTGTTCTACATCCCAGCAGCAGAACCACAGATGAGTCCAGCTCCTCTAATCTCTCTGTCAGCCTCTCTGCCTCCAAATGGGGATTAAAAAGGGAAAAGCTCGTGTGCGTGTGCTGGGGGGGGGGGGGCAGCTGGAGGCAAATTAAAGGGACAGAAAATAACGTTTGAAATATTACTGAGTTCTCAACATCTTTTATTTTTCCATAAAACCAAATTTAAACTTGATTTTTCCTCATGATGTGTTCTCTGATTTGTTTCAATATAATCCATCCATCCATCCATCATCTTCCTCTTGTTCTGGACTCAGGTCTCGGGGGCAGCATCTTGAGCAGGGAGGTCCAGACATCTCTTTCCACAGCCTCTTCCAGCTCTTCTGGGAGGACTCCAAAATTAACCTGGCTAAATAAAAGTTGAATGAATGTTCCCAGGTCAACAGAGAGACATAGTCTCTCCAGGATGTCCTGGGTCTTTCCCGGGGTCTCCTCCCAGTCAGACATGCCCGAAGCACCTCCCTAGAGAGGCACCCAGGGAACATCCTTACCAGATATCTGAACCACCTCAACTTGTTCCTCTGGATGTGGAGGAGCAGTGTTTCTACTCAGAGTCTCTCCTGATAACTGAACTTGCCAAGCCAAGATGACCACGCTTAGAGCAGTTTTTAGATGTTTTTAAATTAACTCTGTGCCTGACTACACACGATTTATGCATGTGAACTACAGCCGAACCGAACTGATGACAATAGGCGCAGATTTGCCACGAAATATAGCAGAAATCAGCAACAAACTCAAAACTATGCTCGGCAGAATGCAGATCTTAAAGTCATCTACCTGGAAGCTGCAGCAGAGGCATTCCAACGGGCAGAAGAGGAAGCGCTGCTCCCATCTTAAGAAGAGAGGGCGCCGGGCCATGGTCCTGGTAAGGCTACGTACTAATGCAAAAGCCGGAAAACTCCCGATGCCGCCTCCCTTTCTGTCGAACGTCTGCTTGTTGGACAAAAAGATGGATTTGCTTCGTCTGAGACCGGGTGCCTCAGAAGAGATGATGAAGTGTGAGGTGCTTTACCTCACAAAAACATGGATTACAAGTGACACGCCGGATACAGTCTTCCAGCTGGATGACAGACTCTTTTTTCAAGCGGACCACTGCAGCGAGCTAACAGGGAAATCACGGGAAGGCGGAGTATGTATTTATGTGAGTAAAAATTGGTGCACGATCTGTACTGTTGTAAAAATCTCATGATCAAAGGCTTTGGGGCAACTAACAGTGAACCAGTCGACCACATTATCTATCCCATGAGTTTACAGTGGCTTTCATAACGGTTGTTTACATTTCTCCAGATGCTAATGCTAATGAAGCTCTGCAGGAGCTCCATGATCTCCTCAGCTCGCTGCAGAACAAACACCCTGAGGCGCTTTACGTGGTAGCCGGAGACTTTAATTACGTGAATCTAAAAGACTGTCTCCTAAGTTTTTACCAGCATGTGGGCATACCAACATGTGGAAACAACACGATGGACCATGTTTACATGAACGTAAAAGATGCATACAATGCTGAACCCCGCCCCCACCTTGGATTCTCTGATCACATCTCAATCTTCCTGACTCCTGCTTACCTCCCTCGCTGAGATGCTCCAGACCGGTACAAAAGAAAGTTAAATGTTGGATCCAGGACAGTGGCCCCATACTGAGAGATTGTTTTGATCGAACAGACTGGCAAGTTTTCAGAGAAGCTACTGAAAATGATGGAGCAATAGATCTTGACCAATACGTATCCTGAGTTCTGGGGTACATTAGTACATGTACTGACACCGTATCCACCTTAAAATATGTTAAAAGTTACCCGAACGGAAAACCTTGGATGAACCTCTCTAAGTGTCTTTAAGAATCTGTTGGACACCTGGCAGGGTCCAATGCTGACATGTTCCTGTTTTTAGTTTTCTACATTTGTCTTGGAATCTAGCTGTTTTTTGTTTTGTTACCTTTTCCTTTTAGCCATCCTATTTGGTAAAAAAAATAAATAAATAATAAAAAACTGTAGTATGCTTTTTTATAACTGTTTATTGTTGTTGCTGTTGTCCATTGTTGTCATCTTTCTTTGTTGAAATCAGGTCTCTCTTGTAAATGAGTCCTCGAGGCTCAATGGGATTTACCTGTAGAAATAAAGGTTGATTGAATGCAGAGATGCGCACCCTGCTGGAAGCCAAGAACACTGTCTTCAGGTCTGGAAACTCACAGGAGCTGAGAAGGACAAGGAAAGAGCTGGTTGCGGTATTAAGAAGGCCAAGGCCACATATGCACAGAGGATGGAGGGTCAATTCACCTCACAAGACTCTCAGAGCATGTGGAAGGGCATTAAGTGCATAACAGATTATAAAAGCAGGCGCAAACAATGTCCCAAAGACCCTTCTCTGCCTGATGCCCTCAACAAGTTCTATGCGTGCTTTGAAGACCCAAACAGACCACACAGCACCAGACTCACCTCACCACCGTATTAAGTTTCTCAGCGTGACCCCAGCAGAAGTAAGGAGTACTTTCAGGAGGAATAATCTGCACAAGGCAACCGGCCCAGACAACATCCCTGGGAAAGTGTTGAAAGAATGTGCTGATCAGCTCTGTGAGGTGCTGGCAGACATCTTTAACACCTCACTTACCCTGGAGACAGTTCCCACCTGCCTGAAGACTGCCACCATCATCCCAGTCCCAAAAAGCTCTACAGTGACTGGTCTGAATGACTATTGGTCAGTAGCCCTCACCCCGATAGTCGCTAAATGCTTCGAAAAACTGGTCATGACACATCAAAACAACCATCAACATCAACGAGGACCCTCATCAGTATGCATACCATGAGAATCAATCAACAGAAGATGCAATCTCCTCTGTGGTCCACACTGCTCTCCCCCACCTGGAGCAGAAAAACTCTTACGTCTTTATGCTCTTTGTGGACTTCACGTCTGCCTTCAACACCATGATTCCCCAAACCCTGATGGACAAATTATTCAGACTAGGACTAAGCCCCTCCATTTGCAACTGGATCCTAGACTTCTTACCAAACAGACCACAGTTAGTGAGGATCCACAACTTCTCCTCCGCCATAACCCTGAACACTGGCTATCCTCAGGGATGTGTGTTGGGCCCCCTCCTATTTATTCTGCTCACATATGATTGTGCAGCTACCCATCCAGGCTGTCACATTGTAAAGTTTGCAGATGATACAACAGTGGTGGGATGCATCACAAACAATGATGAGTCCAGCTACAGGCAGAAGGTGGAATACATGGAGAGCTGGTGCAAAGAGAATAACCTTCACATCAATGTGAAGAAGACAAAATAGATGATCGTGGACTTCAGAAGGAACAATCACATCTACACCCCCCTGAAAATAAGAGGATTTGTGATGGAAGTGGTCTCCAGCTACAAGTACTTGGGTGTACACCAACAACCTCAGCTGGAGCAACAACACCACCAGCCTGATCAAGAAAGCTCATCAGAGACTCTACTTCCTCAGGCGGCTGAGACGAGCTGGTCTGGGAAGCTCAGTCCTCACCTCCTTCTACAGGTGTGCAGTGGAGAGCATCCTGTGCTCCAGCATCAACGTATGGCATGGAGGTTGCACAGCTGCAGAAAGAAAAGCTTTGCAGAGAGTGGTGAAGGCTGCACAGAAGATGTTGGAGTCAGTCTCCCCACCATCACAGACATCTACACCTCCAGATGCAGGAAGAGGGCCACCTGCATCATGAAGGACCCCACTCACCCAGCACACACACTTTTTTCCCCCGCTCCCCTCACGAAGGAGGTTGAGGAGCATTAAGTGTAGAACCACTAGACTGAGGAACAGCTTCTACCCTGAGGCTGTTAGACTCATGAATCTTTGACCAGGAGAATCACTGTGAAAAATCACATCACGTTGCTGCTGATCTGTTTCAATGTTGCTGCTGATCTGTTTCAATGTTGCTGCTGATCTGTTTCATGTTGATGTGTTCATGTGGGCTCATCGGTTCGCACAGACTCATGTTCGTGCTGCTGTTCGACTTAATGTTTTCATAATATCAGTACTTAGTGTATATTAAGTTTATGTTTTTCTTAGTTCATATCAGAGACAAGAGTCAGAGTTTCTTTATTGTCATTCGCACCTCATGTAGTACATGTGGTGGAGCGAAATTATGTACACAAGGATGATTTCTTAGAATATCTTCAATATCTTAGATCTTATTACTGTTTTTCTTTTACATTTTATTGTTTGATGTAACCGGGACCCTGTGTTCATAATTTCGTTCCACCACATGTACCACATGGGGTGTGAATGACAAATAAAGAACCTTGAATCCTTGAATCCTTGAACTTCTCATCCTGTCTCTAAGGGAGAGTCCAGCTACCCTGCAGAGGAAACTAATTTCAACCGCCTGTTTCCACGATATTCTTTCACTCATTACGCCTAGAAATTCTGTCCATAAAAGTTATGAACAGAATTGGTGACAAACGGCAACCTTGGCGGAGTCCAACTCTCACCAGGAACGAGTCCGACATACTACCGGCAATGCGGACCAAGCTCTGACACCGGTCATACTGGAACCTAACAGCCCATATCAAAGAACCTGGTACCCCATACTCCCAGAGCATCCTCCACAGGATTCCCCAAGGGACATGGTCGAACGCCTTCTCCAAGTCCACAAAGCACATGTAGACTGGTTGGGCAAACTCCCACGCACCCTCTAGTACCCTGCTGAGAGTGTAGAGCTGGTCCAGTGTTCGACGACCAGGACGAAAACCGCACTGCTCCTCCTGAATCCGAGGATCGACTATACGATGGACCCTCCTCTTCAGAACCTTCGAATAGACCTTACCAGAGAGGCTTAAGAGCGTGATCCCCCTGTAGTTGGAACACACTTTACGGTCCCCCTTTTTGAATAGGGGAACCACCACCCCGGTCTGCCAATCCAGGGGAACTTCCCCCGATGTCCACGCAATGTTGCAAAGTTGTGTAAGCCAACACAACCCTACAACATCCAGAGCCTTAAGAAACTCCGGGCAAATCTCATCCACCCCTGGGGCCCTGCCACCGAGGAACTTTTGAAACACCTCGGTGACCTCAGCACCAGAGATTGGAGAACCCAGATCTAGAGCCAGAGCCATGCGTAGAGGTGAGTCCGATTATTTCTAGCTGGAACCTCTCAACCTCACACACCACCTCACATACAGCTCAGCTTCCTCACCAGAGGTGACATTCCACGTCCCAATAGCCAGCTTCTGTAGCCGAGGATCAGACCGCCAAGGTCCCCGCCCTCGGCCACCACCCATCCCACATTGCACTCGACCCTTTTGGCCCCTCCCACAGGTGGTGAGCCCATGGGAAGGGGACCCACGTCTCCTCTTCGGGCTGTGCCCGGCCGAGCTACATGTGTAAAAGCCTGGCCACCAGGCACTCGCCAGCATGCCTCACCTCCAGGCCTGGCTCCAGAGTGGAGCCTTGGTGACCCATGTCTGGGCGAGGGAACATCGAGTCCACTTATTTTTCTCATCATAGGGGTGTTTGGGCTGCACTTTGTCTGATCCTTCACCTAGGACCTGTCTGCCTTGGGTGACCCTACTAGGGGCATGGAGCCCCTGACAGCATAGCTCCTAAGATCATTGGGACACTCAAACCCCTCCACCATGGTAAGGTGGCAGCCCAAGGAGGGGGCAGTGGCAACTATCCAATGAAATGACTGAGTGATCATATTTTGGTAAAATCTTAAGTTTTAATTGTTATAACACTACTGTTTTACATTATCATATATTCACACTGTACAGCACAATATAAACTCACATATATGGATACTTTAATCCCACACTTACTCATAATCTGACACTCACATATTTATACATCACTAAATATATCAGAAAATTTGGCAGCATTAGTTTATTTGAGGAATTTTCTCAAACAGGGAGGATTGCAGGGCTTTAGAAACTTTATTAATTGGACAATCTGTTTTAAAATAGGGCCCAAGCAAATATCTCTTTTTCTCTCTCTGCAGAAAATGTAATCAACAGAACTTGTTTTTAACAGGTTCTGAGTATTTGCAGATGTGTGTTCATGCACTAAGCTTGTTCCAGTCAAGCTGACCTGAAAATAATTTGTTTATCTGTATTTAAAAGTACCAAGAATGTAATAATGTCTGGTCGTAAGACCAAATGTTTATATAAGACCTCAGTTCCCATCAGAACTGTTTTAACAACTAAAGTCTTCACAGATGTCCTGTGTCAAGCTGACCTGAGAAGAATCTGTTTTCCTGTTTTTCTCAAGTGTTTCTCAAATGGGAAAGTACCGATAAGAATGACTGTATAATCCTCTGACATCAATGAAAGGGTACAAATATGGTCAGAGCTATGTTGAGACAGGGGTTCTGTCTTGAGGTCTCCAAGTATTTCAGCTGTTCGGCCTGAGGGTTCGCTTCAAAATACCCCCCCCCCCCCCCATTTTTCTGTCAATCAGAACCAAGTGTTAATTATTTTATTTAATTATCTCAAAAGACACAATGTAGTAAAAAACACTACAAAACATCTTGTGGTTCTGATCTCCTTACATGGGGAATTGAAATGAGCATTATTAAAGCCCCTCTGCACATGGTGCATTTGCTTCATGACATAACGGGTGCATTCACACCAGCCCTGTTTCGTCCGCTTTAATCAAACTCCAGCTCGTTTTCCTAGAAAGTCCGGTTTGTTTGGGGAGGTGTGAACGCGCCATCGAACTCTGTCACGGAACAAAAAGGTGAACTCTGGCCCGGTCTAAAACCTAGGTCTCGGTCCGGTAGAAGAGAACTCCAGCGCGGTTCAAGTACAGTGTGAATGTAATCAGACCGGGCCCCGCTCCGCAGGCAAGAAGTGGAGTACAGCGCAGGACAAACAAACACACATTTCTCTTATATGGAGCCGTCAGCTGACGTGTGAAAAACAATATTCTCCATGGTCTTCTGTCTCATCTTCTGTCTCATCTTCCGCTCATGCTGAGTCCATTTTTGAAAAATGACTAAATAGAACTCCTAAAACTGCTAAAACTTGATGCCACTTCGTTTTTATTTTTATTTCCAGAAGAAGAAGAAGAAGACGTGTCTTCAGAGGTTTTTGTGTCGTTTCTTTCAGTAGTTCTTGGTGCAGCGCCCCCACAGGCGAGCGGGGGAACAGGTTGGTTCAACAGGTTGGTTCAACAGGTTGGTTCAACAGGTTGGCTCAACAGGTTGGCTCAACTGCACAGTGCAGTGTGAATGCAAACGCACCAGCTCAAATGTAACAAAATGTTATGAATATTGGTCCCGAACCGAACCCAGTCTACCGGACTATCAGGTGTGAAAACAACCTTAAGGTCTTTGTTCCTCTAATTCACAGTCGAGGCCCCTCTGTTCCCATCAGGTGTGAAAACCGGCTGGGAATCTGTTTTAAAGTTGCATTATATGTTTTTGAAAGTGGAAATCTGAGGCCTCCTCCTCTGTTAAGAGATAGTTTTTCTGTTTTTACATAAATTGCTTCCTTCACCCCCCTCTCAAACCATCTGTGTTCTCAGTCCAAAATGTGCACATTTTGCTCCTCAAAGGAGTGTCCCTTCTCTGTGAGATGGAGGTGAACAGCTGAGTCTTGTCCTGAAGAGCTGGCTCTCCTGTGTTGAGCCATGTGTCTGAAGAGGCTGTTTAGTTTCCCCATCATGTCCTGGATGACTGAGAATCTTCACCAGCACAGACTACAGAAAAATAAATGCAGTCACCGAAGCTGATTCGTTTCCACTTCCCAAGATGGAAGACTGTATCGAGAAAGTTGGCTCAGCTAAACATGTGACAAAGTTGGACCTGTTAAAAGGCTATTGGCAAGTACCTCTGACTCCAAGAGCTTCAGAGATTTCTGCCTTTGTGACACCTGATCACTTCCTCCAGTACACAGTGATGCCTTTTGGATTGTTAACGCACCTGCCACCTTTCAGGGTATAATGCAGAAAGTGCTGGCTGGAGTGAAGAACTGCGAAGCCTATTTAGATGATGTAGTGATTTATTCATCAACATGGTCTGAAGATATAGAAATGTTGTCGTTTTTAACCACTTCCGTGATGCCTCTCTCACCTTGAACTTGGCCAAGTGTGAGTTTGGAAAAGCCACCATCACTACTTTGGGCAAACAGGTTGGACAAGGACTTGTGCATCTGTTAGCTGCTAAGGTACAAGCCATTATTGATTTTCCTGTCCTGCAGACAAGAAAATCACTTTGAAGCTTTTTAGGAATGTGTGGATTCTATCGTGGGTTTTGTAAAAACTTTTCTGATGTGGTAAGTCCACTTACAAAACTCGTTAGCCCACTGATTCCTTTAGTTTGGTCTCCAGCTTGTCAAGCTGTGTTTGAGTTGCTAAAGCAGTGCTGTGCAGTGCACCTGTGCTTTCTGCGCCCAACTTTGAACTCCCCTTTAAATTAGAGGTAGACAAAAGCGCGTGTAGTGTGGGAGCCGCTCTCCTACAAGAAGATGATCACGGCATTGATCACCCAGTTTGTTACTTTTCAAAACAATTAAACATCAGTAACATCACATCACCATAGAAAAGGAAGCGCTCTCATTATTACTCGCTTTACAACACGTTGAAGTGTACCTCGGGTCCAGTTCACAACCAATCCAAGTATTTACTGATCACAACCGCTCGTGTTCCTTGCCCAGATGTGTAACTCTAACCACAGACTGATGCGCTGGTCACTGTTGCTGCAGGACTACCATCTTCAAATGAGTTACAAATAGGGTAAAGAAAATGTAACAGCTGACACATTGTGTAGAGCTGCACTGAAGAGTTGAGTTGACTTTTCATCCACTCTGCGTGTCCCAACCGGCCACAGCTGATCTGCTGTCTGTCATTTAATAAATTAGAGTCGTGTTGTAAGGAGTTCTTGTAGGGGTGAGCTGTCATTTTAGTTAAGAGATTATTCTCCTGTTTTTGTTAGTTTAGGTCAGGTAAGAGACCTGTATTTTCGTTACTTTGATTTGTTAGCTAAGTGATAAAAATACAAAGAAAAATAGTTTGTTTTGTTTGTTATTTTGGCCTGAGGCTCACCCTGAAGTCTGGTAAGAGTCGGATGTAAAAATAATCATCTATTCACCTTGTAAATAGAAACTGTTAACCTTTTCATTTGACTCCGTGGCTGCTTGAGGTGTGCAGAGGGTGGAAACGCCCACAAGCTGGCTGCAACAAGCCTCGCCGGTTGTAACACTCATCCATAGACATGCTTAGCCTGCCGAAAGGAGTTAAGTTAATGATCTGAGTTCACTACAGGAACATAGGTCATGTACTGTGGTAAATAAATGGGAACAAATACTTGTTTTTAGAATTTTGCTTCATATCCCAACTACCTTTAAAATTACTTTACTTTAATACATCATATATAAGCTGTTTAATTTTTTGAAGATGTGTATAAGTATGCATATGTTTGTATACTGTAAAGTAAGTTTCATTATGTATTTATTTGTATATATCAGTTGTATATAACTGTCATTAATAAAACATGGTTCATCTTCACCTTGTTTGAGGCATCGGTGAGAGGAGAGAATGGGAGTGGGTTGCTTTCACTTTCCAATTTTTGGACCACTTCTACAGCTTTTAGACACGGGACATCAGTGAGCACAGCCTCAGCCTTCGTCCTCCCACAGAACTTCTTCTTGGTGACGCTGGAGTCATTCGGTGTTTGGAGAGTCAGCTTAAATCAGTCGGCTGAGTTGTAACTTAAAACTTACGGTGTCGTATATATGGATTATCTCAGCAGTAATCTGTAATCAGAAACATAAAAAATACTATATAAATTAATTTGTGCATTGTTTTATTTATCTATTTTGTGTATTCATTTTTTAATTCTACTTGTTTATCACAATAAATAAATATTTGGCCTTTAATGCTCACATTCTGTTATCATCATTACTATAGTAATACAAGTTCATAACATAAATAGGATCAAGCTCATTTTTTTGAGTACCAGTTCTCTTAAATATTCCTAATATTGAAGGTCCTAATATTGCACATTAGCACATGTAGCATTTCACCATCTAACTGTACCTTAAATGTTTCACTGTTAACAGGAGACAGTTACTTGCAAGAGGGTTTGTTTTCTTTCTACAGATCAATACAAAGTGTTCAGAAATAGTAGAACACCATCATTGACATTTAGTATGTAAAATTATTAATGTTTGATAAAAAAAAATTTCTATAAGCACATTCAAATAAATGTAGCCATCACAGAGTCCAATACAATATCCTGGAGGCTAGCGCTAGCATGCTAACTCCACAAACAAACAAACTCACCAATTTCCACTTTTAGAATAAGCAGTCAGCTGGAGGTGTTTTCACAAACAGAGACATCTAAAAGTTGAGAGGTATATCAGTCAGAAATGGCAAATAGGCATTAGATAAAGGGCTTTCATTGGCTTAAAGCCTACCTGCAGCCAGCCTGGTTGTGTCACTGCACGGATCTGTTCCCCGACAAAACAAATAAATAAAAAAATAACCGGAAGTACACGTTCATGGGTACAGCTCATGCTCAATGTGCCCCCGGGCGCCGATATCTGCGCCCAGAATCTTCCTATCTCTTGTAGCATAGCGGAATAACTGCACATGTGTCATTTTTAATGAGAGTCTATGGATTAGATTCTTGCGCCCCCAGGGGCCGGAAATACATCACCAATCAGACAATGTTTTTGAAAGAAACAAATTAACTCATTATCTATAAAATATTTATCTTACACAAAAATACATATATATTTCAAAATACTTTTGTTTTAAACTGTATGTTTATCTGAATTTGGCTCCCCGGCTGGTCTTGAAGGCCATCTTATCTGAATTCGCCTGGAGGACATGTAATCTGACACTCTGCCCCGCCCCCTCCCCCCACCAACAAGGAATTTCAAACTGATAACCAGAGGAAACCAGCTGAATAAACTTTGTGTCATCATTTCAGGACTCTTGGATTCCCATAGGCGTTGTCCTTGGCCATTCCCCAACATCACTCGAGAATGTTTACAAATCTCACCGGAGGACACTGGCTGATTATTACATCCTTATCAGAACTCTTACAGTGACCTCAAGTGCGTCCTTGGACATGGCTCACCGCTCTCGTCATCTCTCACCACCCTCTGCAGAATGTCTACATCACCATGTGCTTTATGTGCGAGGTGTTTTTTTTTAATATTAGAGTTTTTCTTCTCAGTCAAGAAGAAAAAGTCTCATAGGAATTTTTTCGCCTCCAATTCCTGCATGTGTCCAGTTTCACTACTTTTTCTCTGTCTTAACAGATCTCACTTGTAAATGAGTCTTCTAGGCTCAGCGTGACTTATTTGTCTAAATAAAGGTTGAATTAATTTTATTATTTCATTTTTATTTCATTTTTTTAAGTCTTCAATGTAAAATGGTGAGTAGTTCCATTGGGTGGTGCTCGAGCGCCCCCTACAGACGAGCCACCCCTGGTGCACATTCTGTGACACTGATGCTTTAATACAGGTGAGAACACGTGCACATTCTGAAACAGTTGTTTTTCTGTGCAGCTGTTCAGAACTTCTTAAGAGAATTACAGTCATGGTTTAACAGGAAGTTTCCATCATCATCATCATCATCCTCTGAATAGGTTTTGGTTTGTTGTTAAAAGACAAAGAACAAGTTTGTGTTTGGCTACATTTTTTATTCACAGGAATAACAGAAATGCAATTTAAAAACCACTTGAACATATATGTGAATATATGTGAATAATATATGTGAATAATATATGTGAATATATGTGAATAATATATGTGAATAATATATGTGAAAATATGTGAATACTATATGTGAATAATATATGTGAATAATATATGTGAATAATATATGTGAATATATGTGAATAATATATGTGAATAATATATGTGAATATATGTGAATAATATATGTGAATAATATATGTGAATATATGTGAATAATATATGTGAATAATATATGTGAAAATATGTGAATATATGTGGGCAGCAAGGTGGCGCAACTGGTAGAGCTGCTGCCTCTCAGCGAGCAGGTCCTCGGTTCAAACCCCGGTCCAGGGGCCTTTCTGGGTGGAGTTTGCATGTTCTCTCCGTGCATGCGTGGGTTTTCTCCGGGTACTCCAGTTTCCTCCCACAAACCAAAAACATGCATGTTAGGCTGATTGGTAACTCTGAATTGTCCCTAGGTGTGAGTGAGAGAGTGAATGTTTGTTTGTCTCGTTTGTCTCTATGTGTCCCTGTGATGGACTGGAGACCCGTCCAGGGTGTCCCCCGCCCCTCGCACAGTGATTGCTGGACATGGGCACCAGCGACCCCCGTGACCCAAAATGGAATAAACGGGTAAAGATAATGGATGGATGGATGGATGGATGGATGGATGGGAGAATATATGTGAATACTATATGTGAATAATACAAACTGTATTCCAAAAAAGTTGGGACACTAAACAAATAGTGAATAAAAACTGAATGCAATGATGTGGAGACGGCAAATGTCAATATTTTATTTGTAATATAACATAGATGACAGATCAAAAGTTTAATCTGAGTAAATGTAACTTTTTAAAGGAAAAATATGTTGATTCAAAATTTCACATTGTCAACAAATCCCCAAAAAGTTGGGACAAGTAGCAATAAGTGGCTGGAAAAAGGAAATTGAGCATATAACGAACAGCTGGAAGACCAATTAACACTAATTAGGTCAATTGACAACATGATTGGGTATAAAAAGAGCTTCTCAGAGTGTCAGTGTCTCTCAGAAGCCAAGATGGTAAGAGGATCACCAATTCCACCATTGTTGCACAGAAATATAGTGCAGCAATACCAGAATGGTGTTACCCAGAGTAAAATAGCAAAGACTTTTAAGTTATCATCATCAACCGTGCATAACATCATCAAAAGATTCAGAGAATCTGGAACAATCGCTGTGCGTAAGGGTCAAGGCCGTAAAACTCTACTGGATGCTCGTGATCTCCGGGCCCTTAAACGTCACTGCACCTCAAACAGGAATGCCACTGTCAAGGAAACAACAGAATGGGCTCAGGAATACTTCCAGAAAGCATCATCAGTGAACACAATCCACCGTGCCATCCGCCGTTGCCAGCTGAAACTCTACAGTGCAAAGAGGAAGCCATTTCTAAGCAAGCTCCACAAGCTCAGACGTTTGCACTGGGCCAGGGGTCATTTAAAATGGAGTGTGGCAAAATGGAAGACTGTTCTGTGGTCAGATGAGTCACCATTTGAAGTTCTTTATGGAACACTGGGACGCCATGTCATCCGGACCAGAGAGGACAAGGATAGCCCAAGTTGTTATCAACGCTCCGTTCAGAAGCCTGCATCACTGATGGTATGGGGTTGCATGAGCGCTTGTGGCATGGGCAGCTTGCATGTCTGGAAAGGCACCATTAATGCAGAGAACTATGTTCAGGTTCTAGAACAACATGTGCTCCCATCTAGACGTCATCTCTTTCAGGGAAGACCCTGCATTTTTCAACACGATAATGCCAGACCACATTCTGCAGCAATCACAACATCATGGCTACGTAGGAGAAGGATCCGGGTACTGAAATGGCCAGCCTGCAGTCCAGATCTTTCACCTATAGAGAACATTTGGTGCATCATAAAGAGGAAGGTGCGACAAAGAAGGCCCAAGACGATTGAACAGTTAGAGGCCTGTATTAGACATGAATGGGAGAGCATTCCTATTTCTAAACTGGAGAAACTGGTCTCCTCTGTCCCCAGACGTCTGTTGAGTGTTGGAAGAAGAAGGGGGGATGCCACACAGTGGTAAAAATGGACTTGTCCCAACTTTTTGGGATTTGTTGACGCCATGAAATTTGGAAACAACAGATTTTTCCCTTAAAATGAAACATTCTCTCAGTTTAAACTTTTGATCTGTGATTTGTGTTCTATTCTGAATAAAATATTAGATGTTGGCACCTCCACATCATTGCATTCAGTTTTTATTCACAATTTGTTTAGTGTCCCAACTTTTTTGGAATCTGGTTTGTATATGTGAATATATGTGAATATATATAAATAATATATGTGAATATATATAAATAATATATGTGAATATATGTATTATTCACATATATTCATATATATTCACATATATTCACATATATTATTCACATATATTATTCACATTTATTATTCACCTTTATTATTCACATATATTCATATATATTCACATATATTATTCACATATATTCACATATCTTATTCACATATATTATTATGTGAATAATATATGTGAATAATATATTTGAATAATATATGTGAATAATATATGTGAAAATATGAATATATGTGAATAATAAATGTGAATAATATATGTGAATATATATAAATAATATATGTGAATAAGATATGTGAATATATGTGAATAATATATGTGAATATATATGAATATATGTGAATAATAAAGGTGAATAATAAATGTGAATAATATATGTGAATAATATATGTGAATATATGTGAATATATATGAATATATGT
>NC_056508.1:48858802-48861541 GCF_014905685.2 Nematolebias whitei
AATGGCCAGCCTGCAGTCCAGATCTTTCACCTATAGAGAACATTTGGCGCATCATAAAGAGGAAGGTGCGACAAAGAAGGCCCAAGACGATTGAACAGTTAGAGGCCTGTATTAGACATGAATGGGAGAGCATTCCTATTTCTAAACTGGAGAAACTGGTCTCCTCTGTCCCCAGACGTCTGTTGAGTGTTGTAAGAAGAAGGGGGGATGCCACACAGTGGGAAAAATGGACTTGTCCCAACTTTTTGGGATTTGTTGACGCCATGAAATTTGGAAACAACAGATTTTTCCCTTAAAATGAAACATTCTCTCAGTTTAAACTTTTGATCTGTGATTTGTGTTCTATTCTGAATAAAATATTAGATGTTGGCACCTCCACATCATTGCATTCAGTTTTGTTTAGTGTCCCAACTGTTTTGGAATCTGGTTTGTATATGTGAATATATGTGAATATATATAAATAATATATGTGAATAAGATATGTGAATATATGTGAATAATATATGTGAATATATATGAATATATGTGAATAATAAATGTGAATAATATATTTGAATATATGAATATATGTGAATAATATATGTGAATAATATATATGAATATATGTGAATAATATATGTGAATAATATATTTGAATAATATATGTGAATATATATGAATATATGTGAATAATAAATGTGAATAATATATGTGAATATATGAATATATGTGAATATATGTGAATAATATATTTGAATAATATATGTGAATAATATATGTGAAAATATGAATATATGTGAATAATATATGTGAATAATAAATGTGAATAATATATGTGAATATATGTGAATATATATGAATATATGTGAATAATATATGTGAATAATATATATGAATAATATATATGAATATATGTGAATAATATATGTGAATAATATATGTGAATAATATATGTGAATAATATATGTGAATATATGTGAATATATATGAATATATGTGAATAATATATGTGAATAATATATATGGGGCCGAGATGGTGTAGAGGCAGGGCAGCCAGCTTGGGACCCGAGAGTCCCAGGTTTGATCCCCAGTCACTGCACATCACGTGGCGTCTCTGGGCAGCACGTCTAATCCCCAAAATGTCCCCCGGGCGCTTTCAATAGCTGCCCACTGCACCACCTGGTGGTGGATGGGTTAAATGCAGAGACTAATTTCGCCATTGTATGGAAACATACAGTGCTGACATTGTGATGACATTATTATTATTATATGAATAATATATGTGAATATATGTGAATAATATATGTGAATAATATATATGAATAATATATATGAATATATGTGAATAATATATGTGAATAATATATGTGAATAATATATGTGAATAATATATGTGAATAATATATGTGAATAATATATATGAATAATATATATGAATATATGTGAATAATATATGTGAATAATATATGTGAATAATATATGTGAATAATATATGTGAATATATGTGAATTCTTTAAATGGTATGAAAAAACCTCAAGCCCATAAATAGTTTTCTCTTCTGAACTGGAGCCCCAGAGCTCATGAGATGATTCGACACTTCCCTGAATTAACTTCATCTTCTTTTTATCCGTTTTCTTTTTTTCTTCTTCTTTCTCTTCTCACCTGTTTGTTCTGTTCTGAAGAATATAAGACTAAAGTTAACAAAAACAAAGATGCACTTTACGTTCATTATTGCACAGAATATGTACCAAAGTAGTTTTTCTTATTCTGTTTATTAACAGTTCATGTTTTATTGTTCAGTTTTGATCATTGTTCACAATTCTGTTTTGAACTTTGTATTGTTTATTGTTATAAATAAAGTTTTTTTATTAAAAAAAAAGTGTCAACATGAGCTCCACTTCCTCACATCACACGTGCACGCGCTCCCACTCGCTGATGTCAGCAAGTAACTGGATGTGAGCGCATCACTGATTACCTCATCCTCATCGTGACGTAGACCCCGCCCACTGAAGGCGGGGCTATATCACGCTTCCTCCACACACGCATACGCGCGCGGGCTGTCACTGTAGTAAAGCTGCAGCTGTACCTGCGGCCCACGCGCGCGCGCGCACACACGCATGAGTACATAAAACATACACAGGCGCGTGCGCACGCGTGTGTGGTTTTCCACCTTTCAGCTTTACGGTTTTCTTTTTTTACCTGCAGTTGACAGTCGCGCAGGGCGCACGACAGCACGCTCGCGCATGCACGCCGCAGCTGCAGCGCGCGGCAGTAGCAGCAGCAGGAGCGCGCATCCGCACAGCACGCGGGAGGAATAATGAAGGTAACGTACAGCGTTGTTTGTTTGTTTGTTTGTTTGTTTGTTTGATCGTTCTCCCGTTCGGGTGGCACGAGACGCACAGGCGCGCGCGCGGCAGTTCTGCAGGAGGAAAGGGCTCCGTCAGCAGGTTTGAGTCCAGGCTGAGGGTCGGCCACCTCCTCCATCACAGATACACGTGCGCGCGCCAAGCACCGTGTGAAGCCAGCAGTGTCTGAGCGCAGGCGTGTGCACGTGCGTTTCATGGAGACTAGCAGCTGGCTGGAGCTGCAGGAGATCTTTGTCAACTGTGACCGTTTGTCATGAGAGGAGGAGGTGAAGATGAAGAGAGGAGGAGGTGAAGCTGAGGGGAGGAGGAGGTGAAGTGAGGAGCAGGAGGAGGTGAGGGGAGGAGGAGGTGAAGTGAGGAGCAGGAGGATGTGAAGTGGGGAGAGGAGGAGGTG
>NC_056508.1:48861641-48863711 GCF_014905685.2 Nematolebias whitei
CTGGTTCTGCTGGAGGTTTCTTCCTGTTAAAGGGAGTTTTTCTTTCCACTGTCTCCACTGTGCTTGCTCAGGATGGGAGACTGATGAAGTGAAGATTCAACACAATCTGCTGCTTCCTTAGATAGAGAACTTTTACTGATTGTCTTTTATAAAGTCTGTGCCCTGAGACAACGTTTGTTGAGACTTGGAGCCACAGAAATAAACTGAACTGAACTAGAAGCTGGATCAAATAACTTCTTGACCCATGAGCAGCAGAAGATTCTGGTGGTATCAAAATGATGAGTCGAACGGAACCTTCCTGTTTGGAAGATCAGGTGATGGAAGTCAACGGGAGTTTGGGTGTGTGACCTCTGACCTCTGAGAGGAAACTTCAGTCCAGGAGACACTTTGGGTGAGAGAGAATACTGGAGAAGAATGAAGAACTGGTCTGGTCTTTTGTGGTGTAGACTTGGATTCTGGGGGCGGGAGACCACTTCAGCAAGTTTTATGTGGGTCAGTACCAGGAGGTCTGACTATCTTTGGTTTCGTCGCAGTTTGCAGTCAGCTGGAGGCCACCTGATGGTTTAATCCAAGTCTTTTAACTGGAGCAAGAACTGGACCAGGACCTGATGCTGGTCCAGCAGCAGAGAACATGAAGACCAAGAAGCAAAAGGCAGTGCTGGTTTGGACCTGAGGTCTGAGTCTTCCTCTGAGCTACCTGCAGGACCTTTCAGACCTGAGGAAATGGGAAGATCAAGAACTGAGACCTGAATGTCCCACATCCCACAAAAGTCCTCAAACTCCAGCCTGTTCTCCCGTTTTCAGCTCCACTGCGATGCCTTGGGGCACTCCTCTCTGCTCAAACACATGGCTAACTCTTGGGAGTTGTAGTCTTTACCATCAAAGATCTGTAGTTCTTGTAGAACGGAGGAGCAGAGGTCCGCTCTGATCTTCCTTCACGTCTTCATGGAGTCTGACAGGATGAATCCACACGGAGCCTCAGAGCACACAGCGTCGCCACATCCTTTCATCTCTTTTATCTCCTTCCTGCACAAACAGGAAGTAGTTTTATCAGCAGTCCTTTTTCGTTAAATCAGAGTGAGGAACCCTCAGATGATCCCGTTCCAGGAGATTAAAGAACGTTCTTCAGGTTCTCTTACTGCTCAGGTGAAAGCCAGACGAGATAGCCACAACTTTCAGGACAGGTAGCATCGTGGTAACCATGGTAACAGGTGGGATCAGTCTTGTGTTCCAGCAGAACACGGCTTGTGAGTCAGAACTGCAGCTTCATTGTGTGACACTCCCGATGCGTCCATCGCCAGCAGGAAAGAAGAGTTCTAGCAGACAAACGGCATCATGACATCAGAACCTCCGTCTTCAACGAATCATCTAAAGTTCTAACCAACAAGCAACAACAGTCCAAAACAATCAGAACCAGACCACAGAATCTGTCTCCGAGTTCAGTTCTGGTCCAATTTAAAGAAACAGCTCAACACAGGCCATCTCAGACACAGTGGAGGTCAAAGGTCACTGATGCTGAGACTCAGGGCCATGACGATGATGATGATGGAGGAAGACGAGGCTCTGTGACGCTGAGCACTCCTGACACTCTGAACCCACAGAGACATGCCACACCCACTAACGATGACATCACAGGCAGTCCAGTGATGTCATCAGCAGAGAGTCAGCATGGAGACGTCCTTCAGTCGGGGTTAGTCAAGTCAACTTTATTTATAAAGCACATTTCAAACAACAGCTGTTGCCAAAGTGCTTAGCAATAAAAATCAAAGGGAGTAATTTAATGAAAAATAAAAATAATGGTAGTACTGAAAATTAATTACAAGCATCAAAAGAAAAACATAAAGCTTTTGACACTGTGGATCAGAACATCTTGTGTCATAAACACTCAGAAATTGGTTTCTCAGAACACACCATTGGTTGGTTCTCTAACTATCGCTCAGACCAGAGGCAACGTGTTCAACATAATGGTACTTCCTCCAGTTATTTAACAGTCAACAATGGTGTACCACAAGGCTCAGTTTTGGGACCCACCCTCTTTACAATCTACATAGGTAACGTAGGTCAGAGCAT
>NC_056508.1:48863811-48864328 GCF_014905685.2 Nematolebias whitei
TTTCTCAGAACACACCATTGGTTGGTTCTCTAACTATCGCTCAGACCAGAGGCAACGTGTTCAACATAATGGTACTTCCTCCAGTTATTTAACAGTCAACAATGGTGTACCACAAGGCTCAGTTTTGGGACCCACCCTCTTTACAATCTACATAGGTAACGTAGGTCAGAGCATCCCTGATGCATCCATACATTTCTATGCTGATGACACAGTTGTTTACTGTCGAGCTAAAACAGTTGATAAGGCTTTCCATCTTTTGCAATCCACCTTTGACATCGTCCAGACAGATTTGTTCAGTCTCAAACTTGTCCTAAATGCAGAAAAAACCAAAGGGATGCTGTTTTCAAACAGGAAGTTGGTCCCAGCAGTTCTTCCTCTGATTTTATCCTCAAACGGTGTCCCCATTGAGTTTGTTGATTCCTATAAATATTTGTGTATCTTGGTCGACTCACATCTCTCTTTTAAGCTCCATGTGGAAAACTTGGTAAAGAAACTGGAAGTTAAACTGGGTTTCTTT
>NC_056508.1:48864428-48864877 GCF_014905685.2 Nematolebias whitei
TGAAAGTTTCATTTTTATCATTACATTATGGAAAATAATGACCTTTATCACAATATGCTCATTTTTTGAGAAGGACCTGTAATGGTTTACTGATGATCGTTGTATTTATCTATGAAACCTGGTGAATCCAATCAGTTGCTCACGTCGCAGTCGTGTCTACATAAAATCCTGGCTGACAGTTTTCTGCTATTAAACTCAGACAGAGGTGCAGCCTTTGTCTTCCTCTGGATGGCATTCTTTGGCCTCCAGTTCTGAGGTCAAGAATCTTGGTGCTATTTCGGATCAGAACCATTTCAACTCACAGGACAGCAGTCAAGACAGAATCACTAAAACCAGAAACAACTTCTCCCTCATGGCGTCCATTCAGAACAACAGAAGTCCTTGGAGAGCAGGTTCAGTGAGGAACGTTGTGTGTCTGTGTGTGTGTTACCTGTACAGATGAACGTTGT
>NC_056508.1:48864887-48865568 GCF_014905685.2 Nematolebias whitei
TCTGTGTGTGTGTTACCTGTACAGATGAACGTTGTGTGTCTGTGTGTTTCTCTTCCACTTCTACTTTCTCTCTCTGTTCACCTTCTGTTAATGTCCCTCACTGCAGATAAGGCTGCTCAAAGTTCACTCAGTGTGTGTGTGTGTGTGTGTGTGTGTGTGTGTGTGTGTGTGTGTGTGTGTGTGTGTGTGTGTGTGTGTGTGTAACATGTTTGCAGGAATGTGTGTCAGTCAGTATTGGTGTATTTATGAACCGCACAGTTCTGCACAATAAAAACTCAAAGTCTACATGATCTGTGGAGGCGGCCATGATAGAAACACAGACGAAAGAGAAGCATGCTGGGTAATATAGAAGCCAGGGAGTGACCCAGACAGTGCTGAGTTACTTGTTGCCATGGTGATTCTCACTGTTTTGGGGGAGCAGAAGATGAAAGGCAGCACCCAACAACTGGTCAGTAACACAGAGTAAAAAGAACGTCTCAGACAGAAATTAATCTGTCCTCCAGCTCTAATGTTAAAAATCTTGGTGTTATTTTTGATCAGGACGTGTCTTTTATCCCCCACATTAAAAACGTTACTAGAACCTCCTTCTTCCACCTGCGTAATATCACTAACATTAGAAACATCTGATCTAAAGATGATGCAGAAAAACTGGTCCATGCATTTGTCACGTGTAGACTGGAC
>NC_056508.1:48865668-48867136 GCF_014905685.2 Nematolebias whitei
AGACTGAGGAAGTCTTCTGGATGAGAGACGAAACGTTTCTACATTTTAAATTTTTTTTATTTTGAACGTCCAGAGGACCTGACTTAACTTTTTTAGATTGTTCTACCTGGATTATTGAGCATGCATCAGTGTAAAGCATTATACATTTATACTGGGCTGTCTAATAATTGTCCCTATGTTGCAAAGAGTATCGATCCAAGTACTGAACTCTGAGGAACTCCATGACTAATTTTGGTGTATGAAGAAGATTCATTATTTATATTTACAAATTAAATCATATTTATCTGATAGAATCCAAACCATTTGAAGATATGATAGAACTTTTTTGATCCCGCATTTTAGAGCCGTTCCTGTAATCCCAATATTATATTTAAGCCTCTGTATTAAAATATTGTGAACAACTGTATCAATTAGTGTTTAATTAAACTTTTTTTACTCACAGGAAGCTTCAAATTCACTTCCTCTGTCATTGTTATTTATTAAATTAGTTATTTGGAATCAAGTTGAGTCTCTGAACATGAACACTGTTTGTTTCCTCACTGACTTCCTTCACATATGTTCGTCCATATTTAATGTACGGTGTGTGTGTGTGTGTGTGGGGGGGGGGGGGGGGGTCGGTTTGCAGTGTCAGACATCCTGCTGCCTGCTACCATCTGCTGTTCTGACACAGAGGCAGCATCGATGAATTGATGGAGGAGTTGCTCTCAAACAGGAAGCTCCTTCTGTTGATGAGATGTTTTCTGTTGCTGGGAGACCAAACTTCAGTCTAATGGCATAAAATCTCTTCAGTTTCTGAGGAAAATGAAAAGTTTGCAGCTCAGTGACTCACGTTTAATTTTTAACGATAAGGTAATGAACGGAAGACATTAAGAGAAAATAAACCATGTTTAGGGAGTAGGGATGTAAACATTTTCATAAAGTTTTAAAACTCTGGACAAAACCAATATTTTATCATTTTGGCTGTTCTATTATCTTTTAACCTGAACTTTAATAACTTTTATATAGTTTGCTGGTTAACTAGAAGATTTGTTCAATGGTTGGATGGCTAGATGGATAAATAAATATTGGATGGATGGATAGATGTATGGTTGGTTGTATAGATGGTTGGATGGATGGATGGATGGCTGGATGGATGGATGTATAGCTGTTTGGATGGTTGTATTGATGGATGGATAGATAATAATAATAATAATAATAATAATTTTTTATTTAAAAAGCGCCTTTCATGACACAGATGAATGATTGATTGGATGGATGGATGGATGGATGGATGGACACTTGGTTTATGGTTGTATGGATGATGGATAGATGGTTGGTTGTATGAATGGTTGGTTGTATGGATGGATATAAAGTTGGGTGGATGGTTGTATTGATGGATGGTTGTATGGATGGATGGATAGATGGATAGATAGATGGATGGTTGGTTGTATGGATGGATGGATAGATGGATAGATAGATGGATGGTTGG
>NC_056508.1:48867236-48872368 GCF_014905685.2 Nematolebias whitei
TAATAACCAAACTTCTACAAATCAAATCCCTCCTACAAGTCAATCCTCAGTTAATCACAGCTTCTCTTTTTCTCCATTCTCAGTCAGTGAGGTCAATAAACTGTTAAAAGATCTTGACCCTAAAAAATCTGCAGGTCCCGATGAACTTCCACCTTATTTCTTAAGGCTGGCTGCTCATATCATCACAGTCCCTGTGACCCACATCTTCAATCTCTCCATAAGACAAAACTCCATCCAGACACTTGAAAACAGCCTTTGTTCTTCCTTTGCTGAAGGGAGGTGACCCCACCTCACTGAACAACTATGGACCAATCTCTAAACTCTGCATTTTAGCCAAGGTTCTAGAAAAACTGATAAACTCTCAAATTAAAAATTACCTGGACTCATTTAACATCTTACCTCCACATCAATCTGGTTTCAGGAAACAACACAGCACAACCACTGCTTCACTGAAGGTTCTTAATGACGTTGTTGAAGCACTGGATGCTAAAGATTATTGTGCTGCACTTTTCTTAGACCTGTCTAAAGATTCTGACTCTGTGGATCAGAACATCTTGTGTCATAAACTCTCAGAAATTGGTTTCTCAGATCACACCATTGGATGGTTCTCTAACTATCTTTCAGACCGGAGGCAATGTGTTCAACATAATGGTACTTCCTCCAGTTATTTAACAGTCAACAATGGTGTACCACAAGGCTCAGTCTTAGGACCCACCCTCTTTACAATCTACATACATAATGTAGGTCAGAGTATCCCTGATGCATCCATACATTTCTATGCTGATGACACAGTTGTTTATTGTCGAGCTAAAACTGTTGCTAAGGCTTTCCATCTTTTGAAATCTGCATTTAACAACATCCAGACAGATTTGTTTCACCTCAAACTTGTCCTAAATGCCGACAAAACCAAAGGGATGCTTTTTTCAAATAGGAAGTTGGTCCCAGCAGTTCTTCCTCTGATTTTATCCTCAAATGGTGTCCACACTGAGTTTGTTGATTCCTATAAATATTTGGGTATCTTGGTCGACTCACATCTTTTAAGCTCCATGTGGAAAACTTGATAAAGAAACTGAAAGTTAAACTGGGTTTCTTTTTCAGAAACAGATCCTGTCTAACTCTGAATGTTAGGAAACACCTTGTATCTGTGACTTTCCTTCCCTCAATTGATTACGGTGACATTATTTACATGAACGCTGCAGATGTTGGATGCTGCAGATGTTGGATGCTGTCTATCATGGTGCACTAAGATTCATAACTGGCTGTGATTATCGTACCCACCACTGCACCCAGTATTCACTGGTTAACTGGTCACCATTAACTTCACACAGACTCTCCCACTGCTACATTTTCATCTTTAAATCACTTCCTGGTCTGCTGCCTTCATACATCTCCTCCTACATGTCTCTGTGTGAGTGCAGCTACAGCGTGCGCTCTCAGGACATCATTACCTGCAGTGTTCCCTCAGTGAGGACTGAACTAGACAAAAGGACCTTCTCCTACTCCGCTCCTGTTTCCTGGAATATCTTACAAAAAGATTTGAAGCTCTCGACCTTTGACCTCTCTAAGTGTCTTTAAGAATCTGTTGGACTCCTGGCAGGGACCAATGCAGACATGTTCCTGTTTTTAGTTTTCTACATTTGTCTTGGAATCTAGCTGTTTTTTGTTTTGTTACCTTTTCCTTTTAGCCATCCTATTTGTTAAAAAAAAAAAAAACAACCTGTAGTATGACTTTTTTATAACTGTTTATTGTTGTCTTGTTGTCCATTGTTGTCATCTTTCTTTGTTGAAATCAGGTCTCTCTTGTAAATGAGTCCTCGAGGCTCAATGGGATTTACCTGTAGAAATAAAGGTTGATTGATGACTTCAGACTTCTTTTCATTGAAACTTAAGAAGTTTAAAGCCATCCAGTCCCTGATGTCAGCCAGGCAGTCGAGCAGAGGTTGAATAGAGCATGTACCATTGTGTCTTAGGGGGAAGCAAATTTAACAGTCATCGGCATAGAAGTGGAAGGGCATGTTGTGTTTCTGGAAAATAGCACCAAGCGACAGCAGGTATAAAGAGAATAGGAGGGGACCCAGGATGGACCCCAGCGGAACCCCCCATTTAAGCTCTACCACTGCTGAACTAAAATCTTTCATGGAGACACAATAGGATCTGTCAGCGAGGTAAGATCTGAACCAATTGAGGGCTGACCCTGTGACGCCCACCGACTGCTCCAACCTAGCAATGAGGATCTCATGGTCGATGGCATCAAAGGCGGCTGTGAGGTCCAACAAGACAAGCAGCTCAGAATCACCGGTATCTGTGGATCTGAAGATGTTGTTAAAGACCTTCAGCAGGGCAGTTTCAGTGCTGTGGGGAGGTTTAAAGCCAGATTGGAATAGCTCTAAGATGATCCTCCAATTGGATCCTCCAATTGATGGTTCGAGCCATGTTTCTTGAATGCATATATGATTTTGTATTTAATGTATTAATGAAGCCTTTAAATTCCTGACCATTAGGCTGGGGACATCCTATTGTAATATTAGAATTATGTTTTGAGAAGCCTCATATGACCCTTTTCCAAGTCTAAGTTCATTGTGGATTTTTCCCCAAGATAAATCTTTCACATTAAAAAACTTTGCAGCTGCCTCGACAACAATCTTTATTTTTTCTCTTTTAGTTGTTGCCTGTTCTGAACAGTTTATGATGTATGCCAGGAACCAGCTCATCCACTGTAACATTACCTTGGCTATTACCTGTAACTTTTTTCTCTGTCAGTTGTTTTCGGACCAGTTTCATTACAGTTTAGCACTTTCACTGCTTCTGCATGTAATTTTCTTGTCTATTTTTATTTGTTGGACTTCAGCTGCCTTTTTCCTTATCCTGCATCGTGCATGTGCTGCAGTAGGACTTCCTCCAGTTACAACATTTAACAGGATTGTTCCCACATTCCCCATAAGGATGTTCAGCCCCACACCTACCACGTTACAAACATTAGCAAGATGTCCATACCTTTGACATTTGTAGCATCTGGGAGGTGGAACATGGACGCTCACACTAAAGCTCATATATTCAATCGTAACTTTATCAGGCAGAACTTTATTTTTGAACTCCAGTAACACAGATGTACTGTCCTCCTGAAAGCCTGTAATGTCTCCTTCTTTTTTTATACTTTCTTTAACTCATCCTGATTTTCTCCTACAGGGATCCCTGAAATGACTCCTCTTACTTCCCCCACAATCTTTCCAGCACTTCCTTTTTACACATTATTTGTAAGAGTCTTATTTTTTGTTCAGCATTTTTATAAATGACAAGCAGACTTCATCCTGTAGGACTTTAGCTAACTCTACATCCCCAGTTGCTTTTTTTAACCCATTTGATAAACTGACAGGACTTACTCCACATCAACAACTGTGTTAACAGTTTTCACTCAGGTCATCTGGACAGTTTATTTATTTTGTGCTGAAGCGTTTCACCTTCCATCCAGAAGGCTTCATCAGTCAAGGAAACACACAACCCAAAACTGATTCTTCCCCAAACAGCAAGTGGAACAAACCAGTTATGTTGGTGCTAAGATGGTCTCCAGATGACCTGACTGAAAATTGTTGGATTGTAAACCTGGATTATTGAGCATGGACTTTGTTGGCAACAGTGTTTAAGTTTTGTAAACTTTCATGGAATAAAACACGAAAAGTTTTTTTAGTTTTGCAAATGTTAACAGAATAAAACATGACAACAGTTTATTATTATTACTTGACCTTTATTTAACCTTTATTTGACCTTTATTTAACCAGACAAATCCCACTGAGCTCACAGATCTGTTTTTCAATGGAGGCCTGGACCTGAATCAGACTAACCTGCATGTTTTTTGATCTGTGGGAACAAACCGGAGTACCTGGAGAAAACCCACGCAAGCATGAGAAGAACATGCAAACTCCACATAGCAAGACCCCAGGTACAACTGGGGATTGAACCCAACACCTTCTAGCTGTGAGGCAAAAGGGCTAACCACTGATCCATCGTGTGCCAAATTGATTAGTTTTGTAAATGTTGACAAAGTAAAACACGACAAGTTTCAGATTCAGTCTGAAAAATAGAAACATGTCAAATGTGATCTTTGTGGTGGAAGCTGATTGGTTGTTGGCTCAGACAATCAGGTGAGAGGCCCAGTCGAGTCCAGACTCCATCTTCAGACGGACTCATGTCGAATGGACTTCCTGCTGCTGTCTGAATAAAATGCTGACCCAGCTCTTATTGTGAAAAGAAACAGGAAGTGACGGTCGTGATTCCTGATGAACCTGTAGTGTTTCAGAGCTGCTGTCTCCACGGCAGAGGCAGATGGGTGAGGCAGAGGATTGTGGGTAATGCAGTTCATTAAACTGAAAACCAGTTCAGGAGCAGCAGCAGGTTTACTGTGGACCAGAACTCAACCGCAGACAAGAACCTGAATACAGACCAGAAACCAGGACAAAAGAAAAACCAAAATGTTGCTCGGACTCAGCAGCTGATAAAACAGGTTCATTCCAGAAACCAGGAACCAGTCCATCTGAGTCTTCCAATCTTCCTGTCCTCTGGTGTCTACCTGTCCTCGGGAGTCTACCTGTCCTTGGTGGTCTACCTGTCCTCGGTGGTCTACCTGTCCACGGGTGTCTACCTGTCCTCGGGGGTCTACCTGTCCTCAGAGGTCTACCTGTCCTCAGTAGTCTACCTGTCCTTGATGAGTCTACCCGTCCTCGGGGGTCTACCTGTCCTTGATGAGTCTACCTGTCAACGGGGGTCTACCTGTCCTTGGTGGTCTAACTGTCCACGGGTGTCTACCTGTCCTCAGGGGTCTACCTGTCCTCGGGGGTCTACCTGTCCTTGATGAGTCTACCTGTCCTCGTGGGTCTACCTGTCCTCGTAGGTCTACCTATCTTTGGTGGAGCGCAGGTCTGTGGCGACTGGGTCATGCTGGATGGTCTGGTGCAGTATCAGGGCCAAAAGTCCAGCTCGGTTTGTCATGGCGGCTCGAAGGTTCCTCTCCTGCTCAAACAGCTCGTCCAGCTTGTACCACTGAGGGACAGAGACAGACAGGTGGACACAGAGACAGGTGGGACACAGAGGGACAGGTGGACACAGAGACAGATGGGACACAGAGGGACAGGTGGACA
>NC_056508.1:48872378-48873232 GCF_014905685.2 Nematolebias whitei
ACAGAGGGACAGGTGGACACAGAGACAGACAGGTAGACAAAGAGAGAGACAGATGGACACAGAAAGACAGGTGAACACAGAGACAGACAGATGGGCACAGAGACAGACAGGTGGACACAAAGACAGACAGGTAGACACAGAAAAACAGGTGGACAACAGAGAGACAGATGGACACAGAGACAGAAAGGCGGACACAGAGAGACAGGTGGACACAGAGACAGACAGGCGGACACAGAGAGACAGGCGGACACAGAGACAGACATATGGACACAGAGACAGACAAGCAGACACAAAGACAGGTGAGACAGTCTAGCGTTGTCCATGGCCAGGCAATGAATAAAGTTTGGTGGTTTTGAAGGTTACCACTCGGACTCTCTCCAGGTCCACCTCGGCGCGCCGCAGCTTCTCCCAGCAGTAGTGTTTGTTACACTTCCTCTTAGAGATGTGACAGAAGTCCCCGGTCAGCTCGAAGACATCTCGGACCAGAGGGCAGCCGCACACTTCGTCTGCCGGAACCTGAACACACGAAGACAACTTTGATTTTTGTTCAACAATTTTCAGTCAGGTCATCAGGACAGTTTCTTTTTTTTTGTGCTGAAATGTTTCGTCCTCCATCCAGAAGTTTCATCAGTCTGAGGAAACCCAACACAAAACTGATTCTCCGCCAATAGCTTACTCCAACGTGGAAGAAAAAAAACTGTTATGTTGGTCCCAAGATGGCCTCTGGTGCCCACCCTCTGCCTCGTCGACAGTCATGTCAACCTGGTTCAAGACAACAAAGTCCATACTCAATACATATATATATATATATACATATATATATATATATATACATATATATATATATATATATA
>NC_056508.1:48873332-48878654 GCF_014905685.2 Nematolebias whitei
AAAATAAATATCCATCCATCCATCCATTATCTTTACCCGTTTATTCCATTTTGGGTCATGGGGGTCGCTGGTGCCCATGTCCAGCAATCACTGTGCGAGGGGCGGGGTACACCCTGGACGGATCGCAAGTCCATCACAGGGACACATAGAGACAAACGACACTCACTCTCTCACTCACACCTAGGGACAATTTAGAGTTACCAATCAGCCTAACATGCATGTTCTATTTCATATAGGCTTCGCCCTTTAAGGCTTTCGCTTAGTGGGTTTATCCTGTTATGCGTAGCATTTGCACTGAAAAATTTAGTCCACGCCCACCTGCTGTGTGGGCCCCACCTGGTCCGTATAAATTACGTTAAGAGCGGGAAATCGGCTCCCATTTTTTCTTCAGCGAGCTAAAATAGCACTGTCAGAAGAACAAAGAAGGAAAATTGTGTAGATGACCAACCTTTGTTAAGGATGCTTGGCCCGGCAGTCGACCTCCGGTCGTCCGGTGAGTTCTCCTCCCCGAGGAGAAGCTGACGAGCAGTCTTATTTCAAGGTAAGCGCCGAGGAATATTTCTCAGTGACAGGTCACTACACGCTGGACAACGCCATCTTGTATTGTTCCTCTTATCGCCGACCCTCGGAGCGAATCGGATGGTTCCTCCGGGACAGGGGCGCTCAGCTGCAGCCCCGCTGCTCATTCCCTCCTGGGTAGCGTAGTGTCTGTGGAGGGGGGCTGAGTGAATGCTCACCCCATCCCACCTCGTTTCGCATCGGTGATCACACCGCTCCCGGCCGACGGCGCTCTCAGGGGTTGCCCGGCGTAACCCAGGATGCTTCTGACATGAAAGGACCCTTTTTTACGTACTACGCCTTTCCCGCCAGTTCGGATGATCCGGCGGGAAGGTTGTTTACTGGGTTCCATTCCGACTCACCGTCTTGATCCATATGGCCTCGTGTTCCCAACAGGACGTCCTACGGGCGAGGCCACAGACTGGGTTTTTTTCCTGGTAGATTGGGGGAGCTGGTCTCCACAGTCCGCACCCATCCCCAGAGCAGGGGTTCACTGAGCGGAAAGTCCCTCCGTGCCCCCTGGAGCCGAGCCTGATGGAGGTTTCATTGGAGTAAGATGTCGAGGTGGACCAGCGTCCCGTGCCTCCGGTTAGCATAACCGAGACGGTGACACCGCTCTCCAACTGAGCTCACCAGCATGTGTTCCACACGGCCGCAGCGAACAACACGTTACGCTGTTGGCGTACACGTTCAGAGGCGGGAAGAGATGATGGCCCTCTGTCCTTCGGCCCACTCTGCTCTCGTAGCAGCTGCTTGCTAACGACGCAGCCGGCCCCTGAAGTACGCACCTTCTACAGGGCAGCTGACGTCATCCTCAACCGATGCGCCTCTTTTGCTGTCTGCCGCCCCGCATCGCAGCCGGAGAACGAAGTCCCAGAGGTTCTCCTGGCTCGTCACTCCACCTTCCTCTCAGGAGAGATGCAGGAGCCTTGTTGGAGGTCCTATTTTCATCAGCGAGAGATCATTTCAAGATGCTCCACGGCTGCACAATGCCTCCCCAGCTCTGCTACGCCAGCCCCTCTCGTCAGACGTCCCCGGCATCCGGAAGTTCATTTTGTTTTCCCGGACTTCGCCAACAGGGGGCCCTCCAGGACAACAAATAGAGTTCAACGAAAGGTAACTAGGTGTCGGGTTGCTGGAGGTGTGTTGATGACACTGTGAAATAACATCATTTTATGATGAAGTGTCCTTTAGCCAGGCTGTCAGCATGGTTTATCTGACAAGCGGCCCCATCACACACACTCATCACGAATGAGCCTTTTTTAAGGTTGTTTTCATTCACTGTCAGCGGTGCCGATGCGCGCTCCCGCGACATGAAAGCGCGCACGCAGCTCTCAGCACCCGCCGTTCACGTCAACGTTAATGTGAGACCACGGTACGAGCTCAGCAACGTATCTCGCTCTCGGCAGAAGCGACACACGTTTTTTCATTGCAGTAGTGTCAAATGCGCGCTCCCGCGGCGTCAGCAGTTTCACAAGCTTCACAGCAGCTCTGCTCCTTCATCCTCGAAGAAGGGTTTCTGAATTAATACTGCAGCTCGTGGAATCATTCTGAAGTTCACGTGACTTGCAGCCAAGAATGAACGTGTTTCTGCAGACCGAGCCAGTGGTAGCCTCGCTCCATCGATGCCGCGCGCCGCTTCCTGACCGCACCAGTGCCAACGCGCGCTCCCGCGGCGTCAGCAGCTCCACAAGCCTCACAGCGGCTCGGCTCATACATCCTCGAAGAAGGTTTTTTCTGAATTAATATTGCAACTCGTGGAATCACTCAAAAGCTCACGTGATTCGCAGCAAACAATGAACGTGTTTCTGCAGACCGAGCCAGTGGTAACCCCGCTCCACCGATGGCGCGCGGTACTTCCTCACCGCACCAGTGCCAACGCGCGCCCCCGCGGCAATCCTGGCTTAAAGCGTCGCATGAGGACGCACACACACGACCCTTCGGGGCACGTCGGCTCATACGTGCACCCGCTTCCCAAGAGTTACATGGATCAGCTGCACACAACGTCTTGCATGCTCGGGGACGTGCGTGTTTTTTCTCTCTCACTCAGCGCGCTCCAGTTCACATCAGCATGTATGTGAGTTCACAGCATAAATGCGTGCCTGCTTTATAGCTTATAAACGGGTGGCAATGAACGCGCGCTTCCAGACGGATGGGCGAACCGTTTTCATCCGTGATTCACGCTGCAGTTCAGCTCAAACCCCGGTGTGGAGGAACTCTGTGACGTTTTTTCTGTCATTTATGAACAGATCTCGTCCCCTCTAGCAGAAGCTCAGGAAATTCTGTTTTAAATGTAATTTCTAGAGTCTCAGATGGAGAGGAAACGCAAGGTCTCTCTTATCACTTCCTGGTCCCAATGAACTGGAAAGATGAGATTTATTTTAGATTGTCAATTTCTGAGCTGTGAGAAACAACACTCCATTATGCGCCTGAGCCGTTTTTAATTCTGCTTTATCTGGACACCTGCTGCTGCTGAGCAGCTTGTACAGACAGGGGGCAGCAGTGCAACTCACGTGAATCGGTTGAGTGATATCAGCTGTTTTTCCGTCAGCAGACCTACGTCACACACATTTAACAAGCTGTGGGGCGCTGTGGCTCTCCATACAGCAGCTGTTTTAAATGTTTTTGGAGTGTCGCACGGGATCTTTGAATGTGGCTCAACACTGACCTTGAGCTGCAGAATCATCAGGGTTTTTGATTCTCAGACAGCAAGTGACTGTTGCATACATACTGGCAGGAGATGTATGCGCTTTTTCAACCCATGTGCCACATTGTGAGACAGATGCTGTGTGGGGCACACCCAATCTGCTCTCCATTGGAGTGGGTACATCTCATGTATTCCACCCAGAGCTATGGCTCAGACACGGTAGAAATCCTGCCAGCGTCTGTGGACGTGTAGCAACACGAGAGAACACTCAATGTCAATTATAATTATCGTGGGGCCACGGGACGATCCACCGCTGGGTGGACGTGCCTGCTCACAGCCTGTGGTCGCAATGCCTTTTCACCTTCTTCTCTTCCTCTGGTATCACGGTTTTCTGAACCGAGCTCAGGAGGAGGGACTGGCAGCTCCTCTGCCCCAAGTGCGTGAACGCATCATGGTTCCCAGGCCTATGACATTTGTTATCAGGGAGCTCGTGGAACCTGTCGTGGAGGGAGGACGTTTTCCTCCAGGCGGGAGGAACGATCAGGAATTAATCAGAATAGGCCAGCACCTGTGGTTTGGCCACTGTGCGGATCCTTTTGAGAGGATGGATCTCTCTCAAGATGTAGTGCGTACGATTCAGGAGTCACGTGCTGCAACCACCACAGCGCTGTTCACATCAAGTGGTCAGTTTTTCAACGCTGCTGTACAGAAAGGCGTAGAGGCCACTTCATGTCCACTGGACGACATGCTGTCTTTCTGCAGCAGCCGAGGGACAGAAATCTGGTGTCCAGCACGACTATCGTATGCTGCAACCGTGTTTTCTTCTTGTCTCAAAGTTGTCGTAGACAGAACAACCTTTAATCATCCTCTGACGGAGCATTTTGTCTCAGATTGATATAGCAGCTGTGGGCCTGTTGTGACACGGGAAACGCTCAGTGTCAATTATGCGTTTCTCTGAGCCCGCGAGACGAACCACCGCTGGAAAGTGGATGCGTTTGTCCACAGTCCATGGCCCAAAATGCTTCTGTATGCGTTTTTCTCCACCTCCTCTGATCTTACGGTTCTTGAACCGAGCTCAGGAGAAGGGATTGACAGCTCTCCTGGTGGCCCCGAGCGCGTGAGTGCACCATGGTTCCCAGCCCTGCAACGCCTACTGTCGGGTGCCCGTGGAAACTGCTGTAGAGGGAGGACGCTCTCCTCCAGGCAGGAGGAGCGACCAGGAGTTACCCAGAAATAGGCCAGCACCTGTGGGTCTGGCCGTTGAACGAATCCACTTAGAGAGGATGGGTTGCCCACAGGATGTAAAGCGCAAATTCAGGCTTCTCGTGGTGCATCCACCACAGCGATGTACACATTAAAGCGGACAGGTTTTCAGTGCTGGTGTACAGAGAAGGGTGTAGAGGCCTCCTCATGTTCTTTAGGTGGCATGCTGTTCTTTCTGCAGCAGCTGATGGACAGAAATTTGCATCCAGCACGTTTGAAACGTATGCTGCAGCCATCTCTTCCTGACATGAAGGTTTCTGAGACAGAACAGGTTTTATCATTCGCTGATGAAGCGTTTTCTTAAGGTGTACAGAGACGCAGGCCTGTCTCACACCCACTTGTTCCAGTGGGATTTAATACTGGTCCTGCAGGTCATGATCAAAGCTTCATTTGAGTCTTTGGATCAGGTTCCACTTAAATTCTTGTCTCTTTAAACAGCACTGCGGCTGGCTTTAACATCCGCTAAGAGAGTGAGTGTTTTTATCTGCCCTCTCTGTCGCTCCGTCATGTCTCAGAAATTAGGCTGACGGCAGCTCAGCTGATTTTAGACCAAAACCCAGCTTTTATGCCTAATAAATCACGAGCTCTTTTAATCAAGAGCGATATCGTTGAAGGGGTTGTCTCCCCCCCCCCACACAGATCAGAAGAAGTAGCGTCTTGTTATCTCCTCTGTCCGGTGCGGGCGTTGACGTGTTACATAGCGTCCACAGCTGCAATGCGTCATGTTGATGTGTTCATGCGTGCACATCTGCTCACAGACTCATGTTCATGTTTGTGCTGATGTTCAATGTTTTATGTTATGAGTGCTTAGTGTATATTTAGTTGATGTTTTTCTTAGTTCATATCTTAGATGT
>NC_056508.1:48878664-48880917 GCF_014905685.2 Nematolebias whitei
GTACATAATTTCGCTCCACCACATGTACCACATGAGGTGCGAATGACAATAAAGAAACTCTGACTCTGACTCTGACAATTTTCTACAGAAGTCCAAGACCTGCTGAGGAGACGACTAAATGTGGGTCTGACGAGGGAAGAGACTGGGCACCAAAGACCAGGACTGAGAACCACCAATGCTTTACTGCTGGTTTTAAGAGTTCTAACAGGTCTGGTCCCAGTCTTCCTGAGACTTCCTGTGCAGGAGTGAGACATACCTTTGGGTCTCTGGAATGTTCTGGGCACAGGACCTGCAGACGCTTACAGTACGTCTTACTCTGAGGGTTGTAGACATCGCAGAACAAACGGGTGGCCCTAAGACAGGTGACAGAGACAGGAGACTCAGTCATGACAGATGAAGACATGCGGGACATAAGATGAGTGTCCTTACCCCTCGATCCGTGTGGGATACATGGACCCAAAGGACGTTTGACTCTCGTACTGTTGGATGGACAGAAACACCACATGAGTCCTCAGAGTCAGCATCCCTGTCTCGTCTACTCCTAGACTAACTACAGATTCTAACTTCTTTACCTTGCCTACATTACCCACAATGCCCCTGGTGCTCTGACCTTAGCGTAGCACCGCTCCATGTGTCGCAGCGCCACCTTGGGGTTGACGGGGTGGCTGCAGGAGACACAGAAGATCTGCAGGTCTGTGTCATCTCCGTCGGCCTCGCTCACCTGCGGACCGACAGACAGGTAGGTCAGAGCAGAACCACCAGACCAGTTGAGGCCGTGTGAGAGTGCCGGACCTCTTCGTGCTGTTGGACCTGCTGCTGTTTGGCGTTGGCGATGATGGCCTCCAGTTCGTGGAAACGTTTTTCCATCAGCGTGAGGCGGAGTCTGGCAGCCTGCTGCTCCTTCCTGATTCGTTCCAGCTGTCTCCGCCCCATCTCCTCTGCAACACAGGGACTCTGCTGCCACTGCTGGATCCTCTGGGGGAGGATCTCATAGATTCGGCTGCAGGACAGAGGTGCATGGTGAGTTTGAGGCGTCGTGCTCGCCTCAAAGCGTCCACGTTCACCTTGGACTCACTTGGCGGCGAGCTTCATGCCGCAGTCCTCGGTGCAGTATTTGGAGTTGGTCCTTGCCGGTTGGATGCAGCCTGGGCCCAGGCACTGCCTTAAAGCCCCGCCCACATCTTTCGCCCCACCCTCTCCTGCACGCTCACTGTGCCGCACGCGCTCACGGTGTCTCTGCTTGACTTTGTGACGTCGGGGCTTCATCTCCTCTTTTGGAGCAGAAACAGACTTCTGCAGGAGCAGGGGTGTGTTAGTGACATCATCAGTGACGTCAACAGTGATGTCAGTCATGTGATCAACATGGCTTCACCTTCTTTTCTGGTTTCTTGTCTCGTCTTTTCACGTGCTTCACCTTCACGGCCTTCTTCCTCAGTGAGTCTGACAGAGCGTCCTCCTCCTCCTCGCTGTGCCACACCTGCAACAGAAAGACGCATCACAGAAATGGAAGTGGCTCCTTGACGTCTGATTGGTGGAGGGTGTTACTCACCAGGTCTCTGAACCCGGCAGCTTTGTACTGCTCGTACAGCTCCAGCTCACTCTCACTGAACCCCTCTTCCTCCTCCTCCTCATCTGTCAGATGCCCCGCCCCTCTATACAACAGGCCACGCCCCCTGCTGCTGCTCTGGCCCATCTCCTCATCTCTGACCCGCAGCATCTTCTGGTCAGAGACAATCGACGACAGCGTTGTTACATTTTGTTTAGCCCTGCCCCCTTCACCATAACGACCACTAACACGGTGCGCTGTGATTGGTCGTTTGACGAGAACGTGCAGAAAAACTCTTTTTAACAATTTAACTGATGTTTCTGGAAAAATACAAGAAAACATTTTGAAACAATTCGGACAGAACCTCAGGAAGACTGTTTTCTGGGCCGGGCCGACCAGGTCCAGGTCCTGAAGGTTCTCAAAACCTGAAAGGCCTTGTGCAATCTCTGTGAGCTGTCAATCAACAGCAAAGGATGCTGGCTAAGTGTTTCCATGGAAACCAGAGCGGAGAGTTGCCATGACAACCGTGCTGACATACCCGGGCTCGGACCTCACACTGCCGGAGGCGACACTTCTGACGGATCTTGTTTGGACCTCCAAACTTCTTCATATCTTTACAGAAGTCACACAGAGCGCAGTCCTCCGTCCTCAGACAGGCGTCACACTCACCGCACATCCGGGCTGAGCGCTTGATCTGCACACATACA
>NC_056508.1:48880927-48881585 GCF_014905685.2 Nematolebias whitei
ACACACACACACACACACACACACACACACACACACACACACACACAATGATAAAGAGGCAGTGAATCCATCTTCTACAGCTCATCTGTGTTCTTAGCTGGTTCAGGAGAGAAACACAGACCACCTCCTCCTAAAGACCGTCTCCAGGTCCTCCGGGGGCATCTCGAGGTGTCCCCAGACCAGAGAGGATCTATAATCCGTCCACTGAGTCCTGGGTCAAACCCCGGGTTGAACCTGGGGTCTTCCTGCATGGAGTTTGCATGTTCTCCTCATGGGTTTTCCCCAGGGTCAGGTCTCTGGGTCAAGTCTCTTAGCCCCTTATCCACAGGTCCTGGTCAGGTCGGGCCAAATTGGGCCTTATTAGGCCGGTACCGATAGGACTGCTTCATTTTCCATATCCACAGTGCCCATGTATGCTTTCAGTACCGGTTCCTGTGGGCGGGTTTCAAATTGAGGTCACGCGCCTCTCACCAGCAAAGAGATGCTGAAAAAAGTTTCAGTGAGAATTTATTTAGAAGTTTCTAGTAAATTAAAAGGAATACAGATTATTAAAATTATTGAATTAAACATATATAAATAAATACACACACACACACAGATATATATATATATACATACACACATATATGAATATATATATATATATATATATATATAT
>NC_056508.1:48881685-48882728 GCF_014905685.2 Nematolebias whitei
GGGTCCCAGTTACATCCAACAATAAAATGTATAAGAAAAACAGTAATAACATCTAAGATATGAACTAAGAAAAACATCAACTAAATATACACTAAGCACTCATAACATAAAACATTGAACATCAGCACAAACATGAACATGAGTCTGTGAGCAGATGTGCACGCATGAACACATCACATCACGTATATATATATATATGTATATTTAGGGGAGTGGTGGCGCAGAGGTTAGAGAGGTGGGCTTGTGATCCGAAGATCGCCGGTTCACGCCCCGGCCCCGGCAACATCAAAATTGTGGGTGGGGTAGGTGAAACACCCACACTTGCCCCCACCCTCATTCGCCCCACTCTGGGCCCATGAGCAAGGCCCTTAACCCCCACCATGTGCTCCCTAAACAGGTCTCTCTTGAAAATGAGTTCTCGTGGCTCAATGAGACTAACCTGGATAAATAAAGGCTAAATGAAAAAAAAAAAAAAAAAAAAAATGTATATGTATGTATATATATATATAGATATGTATATGTATATGTGTGTATTTATATATAGATATGTATATGTATATATGTATGTATATGTATATATATATTTATATATAGAGCTGCTGCCTCTCAGCGAGCAGGTCCCTGGTTCAAACCCCGGTCCAGGGGCCTTTCTGGGTGGATTTTGCATGTTCTCTCCGTGCATGTGTGGGTTTTCTCCGGGTACTCCGGTTTCCTCCCACAGACCAAAAACGTTGGTTACGTACTGTAACCCCAGATTCTATGAGTTTAGGCGTAGCCCTTTAAGGCTGTCGCTTAGTGGGTTTATCCCGTTATGCGGAGCATTTGCACTGAAAAATTTAGTCCATGCCCACCTGCTGTGTGGGCCCCACCCGGTCCGTATAAATTACGTTAAGAGCGGGAAATCGGCTCCCAAAATAGCTTTTTTCTTCAGCCATTTAGGAGCCAGTGAGGCCCGACGCTTAAAGGGCTACGCCTATACTCATAGAATGTGGGGTTACAGTACGTAACCAACGTTCTATTTCGTATAGGCTTCGCCCTTTAAG
>NC_056508.1:48882828-48883833 GCF_014905685.2 Nematolebias whitei
AAGTGACAACAAAACTATAAGAACAGCTCATATAAACAGAAAGAACAAATGATAAAAAAGTAAGAACAGTTGATTCAATTCAATTCAGTTTATTCATATAGCACCAAATCACAACAAGTTGTCTCAGGGACTTTACAGGAACATTCACATAAAATCCAGTTAGTAAAGTTCTCTATCTAAGGAATCCAGCAGACAAGTTGAATCTTGGCTTCGTTGCAGTCTCCCATCCTGAGCAAGCACAGTGGAGACAGTGGAAAGAAAAACTCCCTTTAACAGGAAGAAACCTCCAACAGAACCAGCTCAGGACAAGAGACCATCTGCTTTGACCGGCTGGTTGAGAGGACAGGAAGGAGAGACAGACTAACACAGAATGGTAGGTCCAGATATAGGTCCAGGTCCAGGTATAGGTCCAGGTCCAGATATAGGTCCAGGTCCAGGTATAGGTCCAGGTGTATCTGAAAAACAAAAACATGTTAAGGATAGAAAAAATAATTACAAATACAAACAGGTTGAGCAGAGTAAGTAAAGACAGTAGTAGAGTTAAAAGTGTGGTCAGTTTGTCCTCCAGCAGTCTAAGCCTATAGCAGCATAACTAAGGGACAGCTCAGGAAACCCAAGCCGACCCTAACTATAGGATTTATCAAAAAGGAAAGTCTTCAGCCTAGTTTTAAAAACTGGACAATGTGTCAGTCTCATGGACAGAAACTGGAAGTTGGTTCCACAAGAGAGGAGCCTGAGAACTGGAAGATCTGCCTCTCATTCTGTTTTTGTAAATTATAGGAACCACAAGTAAACCTGCAGTCTGAGAGTGAAGTGCTCTGTTAGGAAAATATGGAACAATAAGATCTGTATCCTGATGCATGCTCAATAATCCAGGTAGAAAAATCCAAAAAAGTTCAATCTGGTCCTCTGGACATTCAAAAAAAAAAAAGGCAGGAGGCAGAAGGAGAAATCCTACACAAGACAGGCTCTAGAGCAATGTGGATATCCTAACTGGGCCTTCCT
>NC_056508.1:48883933-48885054 GCF_014905685.2 Nematolebias whitei
CCAGTCAGCCATCAGGTGAAAAGGAGGAACCCAGACCCAGACCAGTGGTCATTCCATATGTTGAGGGAGTATCAGAGAAACTGAGACGTTTATTTTCTAAACACAACGTCCCAGTGGCTTTTAAACCCCAAAATACATTAAAGACTGGTTCATCCCAAAGATCCAGTCCCCCGGCACAAACAGAGCAATGTTGTGTATGTTGTTCAGTGTCAGGAGGGTGATCAGTCTTACATCGGGAAAACTAAACAGCCACTGACCAAAAGGATGGACCAGCACAGAAGATCAACATCATCAGGCCAGGACTCTGAGGTCTACACTCATCTCCAGGTCAGAGGTCACTCTTTCAGGGATGAAGATGTTCACATCCTGGACAGAGAGGAACGATGGTTTGAGAGAGGAGTAAAGGAGGCCATCTTTGTGAAAAGAAACCGTCCATCATTAAACAGGGGCGGAGCCTCCAGGTTCAACTGTCCCCCTCTTACAATGCTGTGATTGCTAGTATCACTCAGCCCTCTGTGAACAGTAAACAGCCATCAGGTGCTAATGATCCATTGTTAGGCTGATGGTCCTTCTTGACCATGTGATCAGCTGGTTCTGGTTGTCAGCAGCAAACTGGTTGATCCACTCTGAGAAGGTACTATTTAAGAGACTGAGCTGAATACAGCACCTCAGACTGAGGAAGTCCTCAGGATGAGAGACGAAATGTTTCTACATTTTTTGTTGTTTTGTTTTATTTATTTATTTATTTATTTATTTATTTTTTTTGAATGTCCAGAGGACCAGATTGAACTTTTTTGGAATAAGATCTGTAAAATAAGATGGAGCTAGGTTGTTGAGAGCTTTGTAGGTTAGAAGTAAGATTTTGAATTCTATTCTGGATTTGACAGGGAGCCAATGGAGAGAAGCTAAAACTGGAGAGATATGATCTCTCCCAGTAACTCCAGTTAAGACTCTGGCAGCAGCATTTTGGATCAACTGAAGACGTTTTAAAGAAGTATTTGGACACCCAGATAATAAACCATTGCAATAGTCCAGTCTAGACGTGACAAATGCATGGACCAGTTTTTCTGCATCATCTTTAGATCAGATGTTTCTAATGTTAGTGATATTACGCAGGTGGA
>NC_056508.1:48885154-48887749 GCF_014905685.2 Nematolebias whitei
GCAAACCCACCCACACAGACCAGTATTTGCAGTTTGACTCCCATCACCCTTTGGAGCACAAGTTAGGAGTCATCAGGACTCTGTACCACAGAGCAGACAGCATCCCCACTAGCTCGGGAGCCAGGCAGAAGAAGAAATCCCACACAAGACAGGTCCTGGACCAGGGGTCTGCAACCTGCAGCTTCCTGTCACTTTGGAAAATAAAAGACCAGTTTTTAATTTAAGATTATTTTTATTGTAGTTTGTTTTTTAAAGGTCACACAACTCTCTACTACACACTCACTGATGGGACAAGTCAGAGACGATGAGGGTTCAGTGTCTTGCCCTGGGACACTTCAGCATGCGACTGCTGGTGGAATCAAACCCCCAACTCTTTCACTGAAGGACGACTGGTCTAACCACTGAGCCACAGCCCCGTCTTGTCTGTCCTGTGACAGGGTGGACATGTGATCCTTGTCTTGTCCAAACCATGTGATGACACAGGACGTCCTGAGGTCCAACAAGTCCTTCATCACACGAGACTCAAATCAAGATGTTTTCATAAAACCTTTCATCATCATCACCATCATCATCATCATCATGGTCAAACGGCACCAACAGGAACGATCCGTCTGCATTAAAGCAGAAGAATCACTTGGACCTGGACCTGCCTAGAACGGATCGTTTTAGACCGTGCCCCCACCCCGACCCGATCCCCCGGTCCCGAACCTGAAAACTCTACGGAACCGTTCTTTAATTTCCAAAGAAGAAGCTAACCAACCAGATCCAGATCCAGATCCAGACCCAGAACCGACCGGGGCAGAAGCGAGTCTCTGTGCCGAACCGAAGCCGGACTCACCATGGATCCGCTGGTCCGGACTCTGTTTTTGGGTCCCGGTTCAGCAGAACCTGCAGGCCTCCCTCTTTTTGTTTGTCCGCTCCATCTTCATCCTCCTCCTCTTCCTCTGCAGTTTCGAGGTCTGACTCTGAACCGGACCGAGGCGCCCCCTGCCGGTCCAGAACTGTTCCGGACCTTTACTTTTGTTTCATGTTGCAGACGCAGAGTCCTGAACAGCTGACCTGCTGCACATGGACCTGCCATGTCGGGGGACAGAGACAAAGACATGTCCCCCCCCCCGCCTGTATAAAGTGTGTGAAGGTGAAGGAGCTGCATAATGTTCAGTTCCTCCAGGTCTCAGTGAGACTCACTTCACACATGAAGCTTGAGTAGGAATTATCCACTGTGGGCGGAGCCTCCGTGTCTGTGGGTATATGGGTGGAGCCTAAGTGTCTGTGGGCGGAGCCTCCGGGTCTGTGGGTATATGGGTGGAGCCTAAGTGTATGTGGGCGGAGCCTCCGTGTCTGTGGGTCTATGGGTGGAGCCTAAGTGTCTGTGGGCGGAGCCTCTGTGTCTGTGGGTATATGGGTGGAGCCTAAGTGTCTGTGGGCGGAGTCTCAGTGTCTGTGGGTCTATGGGTGGAGCCTAAGTGTACGTGGGCGGGGTATCAGTGTAGGTGGATCTCTGTATGTGTTCAGCCCCCTTCGGCTGCAAACAGAAACAGAACGGAGCTTCAAGTGAGAAACTTAATTAAAATAAAATAAAAAAACAGTTTTTCTCATTTTCAGCTGTTCCAAAATCTCAATTCTTCAATAATGTGGAGTAAAATGTTTTGATGAAGTATTAATAAATGTTCTGTGAGTTGCAGCTCAGGAAGAAACATGAATACTTTGTGAAGATCCTGATGATGCCTTCAGCTTGTTGGATTCATGAGGAACATTCAGATGTCGTCATGTCTGGTGTCTGCGCCGCCTGTCAACACAGAAACAGATCAAATGTAGAGTCAATGCTCTACAATGTTAGTTTACATGTGGTTTATGACTAGATTTATATTTATAGTTTGTATTTATCCAACAATTTTCAGTCAGGTCATCTGGACAGTTTCTCTTTTGTGCTGAAGAGTTTCACCTTCCATCCAGAAGGCTTCATCAGTCAAGGAAACACACAACACAAAACTGATTCTTCCCCCAACAGCTTACTCCAAAGTGGAACAAACCAGTTCTGTTGGTGCTAAGATGGTGTCTTTGGCACGCCCCCTCCTCCGGTGCCAGCCCTCTTCCTCGTCGACAGTCATGTCAAACTGGTTCAAAACCAACAAAGTCCATGCTCAGATGACCTGACTGAAAATTGTTGGATTGTATACCTGGATTATTGAGCATGGACTTTGTTGGTTTGTATTCATGTTGTTGTTTGCAGGAGAGGAGGCACAGATGTTAGAGAAGCTGAGCCTGTGATCGGAAGGTCATGGGGTCATCTCCCTGGACTGACAACATCAAAATGTCTAAGCTGAAGCCCACATGGTCCAGAAAGAACCTGGAGACAGTAATACATGCATTCATTACATCTAGGCTTGATTACTGCACTTCACTCCTGTTTGGTATCAGTCAGACCTCCATTGCACGACTACAACTGGTCCAGAATGCAGCAGCCCCATTTTAACCAGTACAGGCAAAAGAGAGCACATTACACCAGTTTTGGCCTCACTGCACTGGTTACCAGTTCACCTTCGAATCCAGTTCAAAATACTCCTGTATGTCTACAAATCCCTGAACAGTGTC
>NC_056508.1:48887849-48888984 GCF_014905685.2 Nematolebias whitei
ACAACCGTATGTCCCACCACGCTCCCTGAGGTCAGCGGACCAGTTGCTCCTCACAGTTCCAGGAACTCGTCTTAAGCGCAGAGGTGACAGGACCTTCTCTGTAGCAGGACCAAGACTTTGGAACGAGTTACCTCTGCTTGTTAGACAGGCCCCCTCCCTCTCGGTTTTCAAGTCCCGTTTAAAAACTCACTACTATTCAGCAGCTTTCAACACCAGATGATCTGTGTTTGATCCTGTATGCTCCACACTGGTTTGTCGTCATTATCTGCATCGTTTTTATGTCTATATTCTGATTTACCTCATTTTGTATTTTGCTTTGTGTGTTACCTGTTGTTCTGTCTGTACAGCACTTTGGTTGGCCGTGTAGCTGTTTTAAGTGCTTTATAAATAAAGTGGTATGGTATGGTATAATGTGGGTGGGAAAGGTGAAACACTCACACCTGCCTCCACCCTCATTTGCCCCACCCTGGGCCCTTGAGCAAGGCCCCCCCACCATGTGCTCTTCCAGGGTTCTGCTCCACACAGAGGCTGTGGTGGCTCGGTGTCTGTGGTCGAGTCATTTAGCTGATGCAACTTATCAATCATTTCCTGGCCTGCAGTGATGAAACACGTGATGTGGTCACAGTCAATAACGTCTTTTAACAAACATCCAAAGTTGAACTTTGTCTAATGTTGTGTATAAAAGATGAAATAATTCCTGCTCAAAGAACCAAGATGAAACAGAAGCCTTGATTGTTCATTATTTTTATTTTTCAAACATTATTCTACAAATTATTATCCTTTACACTGTTTGTTTATTGTTGTTGTTGATTCTTACTTTGAATAATTATTTTTGTAATAAAATTTAAAAAGTAAATTCAGATTCCTCCTCATCTTTTATAACATTGTGATAATAATTCTGAGTAATAATTCTTCAGCTGTTGTGACGGTTCACAGCTGAATTCAGTGCTTGAACATCCATAAAGTGATTTAAGTTAAACCCAGAAACATAAAAACTAATCGTTTCAGAGTCTCGTTAACTTTTACTCATTTATCTTCGATACGTTACACCGATCCAGAGTTGAGGTGATGCTGCACAAAAGATGCTGCTGAAGCTTCAGTCATCCAGGACATGACGTGAAGAACAACTGGACTT
>NC_056508.1:48889084-48890135 GCF_014905685.2 Nematolebias whitei
TAGGATATCCACATTGCTCTAGATCCTGTCTTGTGTGGGATTTCTCCTTCTGCCTCCTGCCTTTTTTTTTTTTGAATGTCCAGAGGACCAGATTGAACTTTTTTGGATTTTTCTACCTGGATTATTGAGCATGCATCAGGATACAGATCTTATTGTTCCATATTTTCCTAACAGAGCACTTCACTCTCAGACTGCAGGTTTACTTGTGGTTCCTAGAATTTACAAAAACAGAATGAGAGGAAGATCTTCCAGTTCTCAGGCTCCTCTCTTGTGGAACCAACTTCCAGTTTCTGTCCGTGAGGCTGACACATTGTCCAGTTTTTAAAACTAGGCTGAAGACTTTCCTTTTTGATAAATCCTATAGTTAGGGTCGGCTTGGGTTTCCTAAGCTGTCCCTTAGTTCTGCTGCTATAGGCTCAGACTGCTGGAGGACAAACTGACCACACTTTAACTCTACTACTGTCTTTACTTACTCTGCTCAACCTGGTTTGTATTTGTAATTATTTTTTCTATCCTTAACATGTTTTTGTCTTTCAGATACACCTGGACCTATACCTGGACCTGGACCTATATCTGGACCTGGACCTATACCTGGACCTGGACCTATATCTGGACCTGGACCTATACCTGGACCTGGACCTATATCTGGACCTACCATTCTGTGTTCGTCTGTCTCTCCTTCCTGTCCTCTCAACCAGCCGGTCAAAGCAGATGGTCTCTTGTCCTGAGCTGGTTCTGTTGGAGGTTTCTTCCTGTTAAAGGGAGTTTTTCCTTTCCACTGTCTCCACTGTGCTTGCTCAGGATGGGAGACTGCAACGAAGCCAAGATTCATCTTGTCTGCTGGATTCCTTAGATAGAGAACTTTACTAACTGGCTTTTATGTGAATGTTCCTGTAAAGTCCCTGAGACAACTTGTTGTGATTTGGTGCTTTATGAATAAACTGAATTGAATTGAATCAACTGTTCTTACTTTTTTATCATTTGTTCTTGTTGTTTTTATCAGCTGTTCTTTCTGTTTATATGAGCTGTTCTTATAGTTTTGTTGTCACTT
>NC_056508.1:48890235-48891166 GCF_014905685.2 Nematolebias whitei
TGAGCCATGAGAACTCATTTTCAAGAGAGACCTGTTTAGGAGCGGATGATGGGGGTTAAGGGCCTTGCTCATGGGCCCAGGGTGGGGTCAATGAGGGTGGGGGCAGGTGTGGGTGCTTCATCTACCCCACCCATATTTTTGATGCTGTCGGTACCAGGGCTTGAACCGGCGATCTTCCGAACGCAGGCCCACCTTCTCTAACCTCTGCGCCACCACTCCCCCGTATTGAACATTTTTTGAAGCTCTACAAAATAAGACAAACAACAATAATTTAAAACTACTTGTATTTTGACTATTAGATGGTTACTATTCTTAAAAAGAATTCATTTTGTTCGAAACTCTTTGATGTTAAAAATTACTCACTGAAACTTTTCTGAAATTTATCATTTTATTTAGTTCAACAAAAACATCAGAAGTCATAAATTCCAGCTGGGATTCACTGAGAAACTCTTAAAATTTCAGAAAAATAAAGTTGAGTTCTTAAAATAAGAAAAATATATATTTCTTATGTTTTTCTGTTTTTTTTATCGGATAGGTAACTTAAAAGAAAATCTGAAATTTTATCATTAAGTATTTTTAAAACGTGAATCAGCAAAATGTTTCTGCAGGTTCATCAGTTCTGTTTCTGACAGGATGGAGGACAAATCCTACCTCAGTGTCTCTGACGTCCCCGTGGGCATGTCCAAAAACGACTACAGCCAATCAGAATTCATCCTGAAACAATGAACCAAAAGGACGCTACCACGTAACGGCTCAGCTGAGAAGACCTTCAGAGACCAAAGAGATGACAATCTGAACAAGAAAAATAATGAGACAACCTGAGACTTGATGAGACGATGACACAATATGAGATGACATTAGGTATGATGAGACAACGTGAGATTACCTGAGACTTGATGAGACAAAATGAGACAACATAATACATTATGAG
>NC_056508.1:48891176-48891695 GCF_014905685.2 Nematolebias whitei
TATGAGACAATATGAGACGACCTGAGACTTTATGAAACAATTTGACATAACCTGAGACATTGAGACAACGCGAGACAACCTGAGACATTATGAAACAATGTAAGACAACCTGAGACTTCATGAGACAAGATTAAAACACCCTGAGACACCCTGAGATTTGAGTATAAATGTGAGATGACCTGAGACTTTATGAGATAAAATGAAACAACCTGTGACTTGGTATGACAATGATAGACAACCTGAGGCATTATGAGACAAGGTGAGATAACCTGAGACTTGATGAGACAACAGGAGACAATGTGAGACAACAGGAGACAATGTGAGACAACCTGAGACTTAATAATGTGAAATGACCTGAGACTTTATGAAACAATTTGACACAACCTGAGATATTATGAGACAATGTGACAAGATCTGAGATTTGATGAGACAATCTGAGACGACCTGAGACTTCATGAGAATTAATGAGACAAAGTGACAACAAAACTATAAGAACAGCTCATATAAACAGAAAGAACA
>NC_056508.1:48891795-48894154 GCF_014905685.2 Nematolebias whitei
GTTTCATTAACTAAAACTGGCGACATGAAGTATTAATGTTGATAAATTGTGGGACAGAACAGTCAGATAACGCTTCACAATGGCAAAAAAGTGTTGCATTTTCATCAACTTACCGGAGAAAACACTTCCGAAACACCGAGAATGAACTACGTTCAACGCTGAACTGCTGCTGTTTGGAACCCGAGCCGCTGCATGACCCACGTGACTTCCACTTCCATTCTTGCAAGAAGTCTATGGGTGTGTCTGAACATGTGTACACATGCAGCAAGCTACACAATGCGGGGCAGAGAGAACTTCAGAGTCAGACCACTTGTCAAAATGAAATCATGATAATCCAAAGTGAGCGCTCATTGTCCGTTTTTTTCCATTTTCGTTTTGTGCATAAAATTAAAAATCAGATGACACTTCATTATCCGATTTTTAATTTTAGTTTAATAAACGGAAAACAAAAAAACAAGTGCGTTTTTGTTTTTTCATTTTTTGTTTCAAACGAAAAAACGAACTGCCTGAATGTACACAGACCGAGAAGGTCCTTTTGTCTAGTTCAGTCCTCACTGAGGGAACACTGCAGGTAATGATGTCCTGAGAGCGCACGCTGTAGCTGCACTCACACAGACATTTGCTCAAAGATAAAAAAAAAACATTATTTCATGCAGAATTGTTGGAAGACAAAATATAATTTAAACCCACTGTGACAGTAACAGTTCATTTATTCTACTTGTTGAAAAAAAAAAAAGCAACATTTAAAGGCACATTTTCATATGTTCAAAGTTCTTCTCAGGTCAAACAGATCTTTCAAACGTTACAACGTTTAAACCTTCTTTTGTTAAAAACAAACCAGTTTCCAACTGAAGCAGTAAAAATCAAATACAGGACTCCCGTTTAGAAACGGGACTAAAGGTTATTTATTCGATTAAAAACCCAGTTTTCATCATTTTGTGGTTTGGTTCTGGTTTGAGGACCGGATGGACTCGGGGGCCACACAAGTTTTTATTTTCCTGATTGTTCCGTTTCTGATGTGTTCTCCCTGAAAAACAAAACGCTGACAAAACCTCAGAGGCGGAAGACGTTCAAACAAACAACAACAGGAAAGACTAAATAAACTCTGTTTGCAAATAAAATGATGATTCAGAAACAGAACTGTATCAAATCCTGAACCGGGTACGACCAGTTCTCAGGAAAGGTTTCCAGCACAGGGACTATAAAACTCAGCACAGAGACACACCTGGAATAGGTGAGCCCCTGCTGGACAGGTGATTACCACGGTAACCACTGGGCGTACGGTTACCATGGAAACTCTGTGAGGAGATAGACAGTGGTTACCATAGTTACACAGTCTGTTCCATATTAAAACGATTCTGGAAGTTTTTTTAAAGTGTCCTTGCTGATCCCGCCCACTGCTTCAGCCAATCAGAGCCCAGAGTACAGTGAGGTCCTCATACGTCTTCATCCATACTAAAACTGCTCCTCCGGCTGCTGGTCTTTGAGGCTCCACAGGATAGCAGCGGGTCGGACACCGTCACCCTCCCAGACTCCTCCTCTGTCAGGAGCACCCCCAGGCCGTCCAATTCCGTCAACCCCATGTCAGACATCAGGTCCGGGGAGAAGACGATGGAGGCCGCCTGGGGCTCGTCCAGCTCCATGAAGCTCAGAGAGGGGTGAGACAGCAGAGTGTGTGGATCCACAGATGGAGACGGAGAGAGGGAGGACGTGTGTGGCGACGAGGAGGAAGACGAGACACCACTCAGGCGAGCCTGGATCTCCAACTCCTGCCACAGAAAAGATATTACCTTCAACTGCAAAAAAGCCCCAATCATCAATAAAGACTCCTCCCACTCACCTGTCAGGCTCCTCCCCCACATTCATCAAATCCCTTATGTGTCAAGCCCCTCCCCCAATTTATCAAATCTCATTTGTGTCAGGTTCCTCCCCCTCATGTATCAAGCGCCCCTGCTTCAATTGACAGAAAGCCCTCCTCTCTATGAGACATAAGGCCCCTCCCCCTCACCTGTATACGTAGTAGCAGTGAGCGGTTGGTGTTCTCCAGTCTCCTCTGTCTGTCCTCCATGTCTCTGGCTCTCTGTTGTTCTTTCTGCAGTTTGCGGATATAATCCACCGAGGCCTTCAGGATGGTTCCTTTGTTCCACCTTGTTTCTCTGATGGATCAATCAGAGGTGTGATATCAGTGGTGGTACAGGTGTACTATCAGCAGTGGTACAGGTGTGCTATCAGTGGTGGTACATGTGTACTATCAGCAGTGGTACAGGTGTACTATCAGCAGTGGTACAGGTGTGCTATCAGTGGTGGTACATGTGTATTATCAGTGGTGGTACAGTGTACTATCAGCAGTGGTACAGGT
>NC_056508.1:48894164-48894766 GCF_014905685.2 Nematolebias whitei
GTGGCGGTACATGTGTACTATCAGTGGTAGTACAGGTGTGCTATCAGTGGTGGTACATGTGTACTGTCAGTGGTGATACAGGTGTCCTATCAGCAGTGGTACAGGTGTACTGTCAGTGGTGGTACATGTGTACTATATGCAGTGGTACAGGTGTACTATAAGTAGTGATACAGGTGTACTACAAGTAGTGGTACAGGTGTACTATTGGTGGTAGGACAAGTACAGGTGTACTATTGATGGGAGTACAAGTGTATGATCAGTGGTAGTACAAGTGTACTATTGGGGGAGTACAAGTATAGTATTGGTGGTAGTATAGGTGTATTTTCAGTGGTAGGACAGGTATACTATTAGCGCTGGTACAGGTGTAGTATCAGTGGTAGTACAAGTGCAGCATCTGCTGTAGTACTTGTGAAGTTTCAATGGCCATACAGTGTAGCATCAGCTGTAGTACTGGTGTAGTATCAGTGGTAGTACAGGTGGAGCATCATTTGTAATACTGGTGTAGCATAAGTGATAGTACATGTGTAGTATCAGTGATAGTACATGTGTAGTATTAGTAGTAGTACATGTGTAGTATCAATGGTAGTACAGGTATAGTATCA
>NC_056508.1:48894866-48894938 GCF_014905685.2 Nematolebias whitei
TATCAGCGGTAGTACAGGTGTAGTATCAGCGGTAGTACAGGTGTAGTGTCAGCGGTAGTACAGGTGTAGTGT
>NC_056508.1:48894948-48903739 GCF_014905685.2 Nematolebias whitei
TCAGCGGTAGTACAGGTGTAGTGTCAGCGGTAGTACAGGTGTAGTGTCAGCGGTAGTACAGGTGTAGTATCAGTGTTAGAACAGGCGTAGTAACAATGGTAGTGCAGGTGTAGTACGAACGGGTCGGAGGACTTGGGAATCAGCACTCCAAGTTCTTTAATGCGGTCGTTAATGTTGAAGCGTCTCCTCCTCTCGACTGAAAGACAGAACAATGTTTAAATGTGTTGGTACTTCTGAAAACAGCTACAGTCAGAAGGTCAACCTTTTTAAACCAGAAAACACCTGGAGCTCTACAGCTCTGTGTCCAGACAGAACAACTGGAATGATCTGTTGTTCTTCTAACTATGAAGAAAGTTTAATTATAGACTGGACCTGGTGTTGTTTCTATGGTGTTTTGTCAAGACTACAGGGAATGTTTCACCAGAGTTTTAGCAGCTGTGGACTGAATTTCTGGCACTTACTCAGGTTGTGGTTGTCCTTCTTTTGTCTCTCCTTTATCAGTGCTTTGGTCTCCACATCTATAAGAGCAAGAACATCAGCAAGAACATTAAAAATAACAAGAACATCAGCAAGAACCATAAAAACTAAACATCGAGGAATACACATCCTCGGTCCTTGGATATTTTAGCAAGTGTGCTGATGACGTCACCGCAATCAGAAATGTTAACAGCTACCCCAACCAGAATCCCTGGCTGAATGCAGAGGTGCGTACCCTGCTGGAAGCCAGGAACACTGCCTTCAGGTCTGGTAACTCATAGGAGCTGAGTAGGACAAGGAAAGAGCTGGTTGCTGGTATTAAGAGGGCCAGGACCACATATGCACAGAGGATCAAGGGTCAATTCACCTCACAAGAACCTCGGAGCATGTGGAGGGGCATTAAGTGTAAGATTATAAAAGCTGGAGTGAACAACGTCCTAGAGACCCATCACTGCCTGATGCCATCGAGAAGTTCTATGCACGCTTTGAAGACCTGAACAGACTACCCAGCACCAGACTCACCTCACCACCGGAAGAGTTGTTCCTCAGCGTGACCTCTGCTGAAGTAAGGAGTACTTTCAGGAGGACTAATCCTCACAAAGCAACTGGTCCAGACAACATCACAGGGAAGGTGCTGAGAAACTATGCCTATCAGCTCTGCGAGGTGCTGGCCAACATCTTTAACTCCTCGCTCAACCTGGCAACAGTTCCCACCTGCCTGAAGACTGCCACCATCATCCCAGTCCCAAAAAGCTCTACAGTGACTGGTCTGAATGACTATCGGCCAGTGGCCCTCACCCCGATATTCACTAAATGCTTCGAAAGACTGGTCATGACTCACATCAAAACAACCATCAACATCAGCGAGGACCCTCATCAGTATGCATACCGTGAGAATCGATCTACAGAAGACACCATCTCCTCTGTGGTCCACACTGCTCTCACCCACCTGGAGCAGAAGGACTCCTACGTCCGTATGATCTTTGTGGACTTCACGTCTGCCTTCAACACCATGATCCCCCAAACCCTGATGGACAAACTACTCACACTAGGACTAAGCCCCTCCATTTGCAACTGGGTCCTAGACTTCTTAACAAACAGACCTCAGTTTGTGAGGCTCCACATCTTCTCCTCCTCCACCATAACCCTCAGCCCTGGCTCCCCTCAGGGATGTGTGATGAGCCCTAGAGAATGACATTTTTTCGGGAGTACCGCCAGTCACGTGATTCTGGCCGAATTACGGCGGGACCGGAGTCAACCTCATTATAACTCACGTGAACGGGACGTGACCGGACTGAAAGCTAACGGGAGCAGACAGGCGCGGGAACCGACCCATCCATCCATTATCTTTACCCGTTTATTCCATTTTGGGTCACGGGGGTCGCTGGTGCCAATGTCCAGCAATCACTGTGCGAGGGGCGGGGTACACCCTGGACAGGTCGCAAGTCCATCACAGGGACACATAGAGACAAACGAGACAAACAACCATTCACTCTCTCACCCACACCTAGGGACAATTTAGAGTTACCAATCAGTCTAACATGCATGTTTTTGGTCTGTGGGAGGAAACTGGAGTACCCGGAGAAAACCCACGCATGCACGGAGAGAACATGTAAACTCCACCCAGAAAGGCCCCTGGACCGGGGTTTGAACCAAGGACCTGCTCGCTGAGAGGCAGCAGCTCTACCAGCTGCACCACCGTGCTGCCCCAGGAACCGACCAATAACCAAAAATGAAAATGAAAAAAAATAAAAAATAAAAAAATAAAACACGGGCGCAGCTATTTTGTAGTTTTCTTTCAGTAAGCCTTCACTTTAACACAAGTCAAAAGGACTACATTTCCCAGGAGTCAAGTGTTCGATCCGTAGCTTTTCACCGCGAGGGGGAGGAGGAGCAGCGAGGGGGAGGAAGAGCAGCGAGGGGGAGGAGGAGCAGCGAGGGGGAGGAGGAGCATCAGTGAAGTGGTACAGAGTAACTGAAAACAGTTTTCAACTCAAAGTAAGAAGTAAGTGTCTATTAAACTCACAGAACAGGCAGGAAAGTGTCAAATAACCTGAACTTCATGAGAGTTGTGTTGGTGCTGTGCTGCTTTAAACTTTAGTCTCAGCTGTGAGGAGCTGCTTTGTTTACCGTCAGTAAATAAACTCAAACAGCACATTTTTCTCCACCTTGTCCCTTTCAATTTAAAAATTATGTTCTGCTTTGTTATGTGGGTTTTTAGTTTAAAATCTTCATTATCTGTTGCTGCTTGTAATGTAAAAAAACTCCTGAACTCTTCCTGGTTAAAGTGCACGCATTCTCCGGTAAAAATATCCCAGTTTTTATATGAAAGGCTGGTTACATATAAATTATAATAACTGTTATTGTGGGGGGGACATATTGGTGCGAGGTCTGTGGGTCCTCCCCATAACTTTTTGAATAAAGTAGCTGCTGTTTCCTGCATTCTGGTGTATTTTAACAGGTTTAAAACATCTATGTTTACCTACATAAGTAAATCCTTTATTCAATAACTGTTTTATAAAGCATGGCACAAGAAGTAGCACTAAGCTTTTTGTTTGTCTTTAATTTAATTTAATTTTTCTACCCAACACAGGAAGCTGTTAGCTCTGGAAGCAAACTGTTAAACAGCTTTGGACACAAAGACCCTTGTCCCACACTTCAACAGAGCAGGTAAGATACAGAACATCTTGTAATCTCTGCCTGGTGAGGCTCATTAAATAATTATAAAATATGATAAGTGAAATAAATAAATAAACATTGAGCTTCTGTAATTTATAATTTCAAATGTCACATTTTCTTGACTTAGTTTCAATTGTAAATCTCTTGTTTTTGATAAAATATTTATTTCCAAAAGAAAGACCAACAGATTGTAATTTGTAGTCACTGTGACACTATGTTGACTCGTGCACGTCTTCTGTCACTTTCAGGTTCCACAAGGCTCTGGACTGGTCCAGCTGTGGAGAGATGAGGTGGAACACCAGACCTGCAATGGTCCAGTCTGTAAATGAAGCTCTGAAGTCTGGGAAGATGCACGACATCATGCTTCACCCAAACGAGCTCGTTACCTCGACCACACACACTGAACTTCTGGAGGACGTCGTCCAGTGTATAATAACGCCTTTAAACATTTTTATTTGTTGACTTCTCTGCTTGGTACATTATTTTTATTTTTATTTGTTGTTTGTTTAAACAATTTAAAACATGACAGTGATGTCACTGTTTAAAGGAAACAATTGTTCAATAAATTAGTAAAATGCAACTTGTTATGTTTGGGTTCTTTCATCTAAGGTAGACATGGTGTGACCCATGGACTGGTTTAGATTTGTTGTTTTTACTGGAACTGACCTTCAAAAGAGCCAGAAACAGACTCATCAGCTGATCCTCCGTAGAAACATTATATGGACTACAGACCATGGATTATTTGTTTTATGACATTTAGTGAAGGTTTTTGTTTGGATTAAGGAAATAAATGTCTCTATTTCACCACAGATGAATTGTTCCTGTTGACATATCTTCTGAAATAAAACTGCACAACACAAAGTAATTTAAACAGGAATGGGTAGAAGATCAAATCAAATTCAATGTATTTCCTAAAAAATAAATGAAAAACAGGAGCAGGAGTCGTGTTACCAGGAGTGGGACAGGACAGGATTAATTTTTTACTCCGGACCAGGATTGGGACAGGACAGGATTTCTTCTGTGGGACCAGGACAGGAGTGAAAATCCACTCATGTGTCATCCTCTACTAGCGATAGCCTTAAAGGGCTACACCTATACTCATAGAATCTGGGGTTACAGTACGTAACCAACATTTTTCTACCTGGATTATTGAGCATGCATCAGGATATTCCACCACATGCATCACATGTGGTGTGAATGACCAAAAAAAAAAAAACTTAATCTTACAAATAAAATGAACATCAGCAAGAACCATGAAAAACAACAAGAACATTGAAAAAGAACAACAAAAAAGGTTAAATCATGTCATCTGGACCAGTTTCTTTGAGAAACGTTTCGTCCTCCATCCAGAGAACTTCATCAGTCTACGGCCTGCCAACCAGATCTGTCCCACAATTAGCCTTCGCTGCTGTGTTTCTAGACAACCACCCATTTTGGAATCTCAGAGGAAGGCTTATCAATCATCACGTACAACAAACTAATGTTTTAGGCCAGATGACCACTTGCTACTCACAGAAACAGCCTCAGGACACCAAGGCCAAAGTGGTTCAAAAGAAGTCTACTTCTGAGATTCCAACAGGAGTTTGGCTTGAAACACAGCAGTGAAGTCTACGTATGGGACAGATCTGGTTGACAGGTTGCAGACTGAAGAAGTCCTCAGGATGGAAGACGAAACGTTTCTCACTTAAAAAAACTGGTCCAGATGAAATGACTTAACCTTTTTTGTTGTTACCTACCTGGATGATTGAGTTTACAACCCTTTTTAAATTCAAAATGAACATTGAGAAGAACAAAGACAGTCAGAATAAAGCTAGTTGTGTTCTTGGTCCAGATTCTGTTCAGTTTACAAGAACACTTGACCCCTTTGCTGTAGAACTGTAACTTTCACGGTCAGTTCCTGAAGGACTCAGTCCCATGGACTTGGACCCTCCAGACTCGGACTACAGTACTGCTACTAAACATCAGAGACACAATCAAGAAGACTTTGCTTTTCTAACTGAAAGACAGGTCTGTATCAAACATCCTGATCCAGAATGTTTGATACAGACCTCCTGATTCAAAACTTGATGCAGAACTTCTGAATGAGAACCCCTGCAACAGATCTCCTCGTCCAGGACTCTTGTTCTAAAACACCTGATCTAGAACTCTTGATCCAGAACTCTTTATCGAACACCTGATCCAGAACCCCTGCCTTTATATTTTCTGTGCAATGACCCAAACATTCCTATAAACTGTTAAAAGCAGTTCTGGATCAACAGGTCTCCAGACTTCCTGAAGGTACTGCAGAGTGTTTTTGTGAACTTCGGCTGCCTTCTTCTCAGTTTCAGCAGTCGGACCTGAACGTCTCCAGATGAATGGTTGAATTCTGTTCTCATTCAGATAGAAAAAGGTTCCTAAACTCGAGTTCTGTGGAGCCAGAAATGAGTGAACCAAGTGGAAACCTTCAGTCTCTTCAGTCACAGAAACACAAGCGGTTCCTGAACCCATGAAAACCCCAAAGATATCAAGTTTAATTTTAGCTCCGACAGCTGATTCTCAAAGAGCTGTTAGCTGAATGATCAGCTGAAAGATGATGGATCCTCAGGTTCTGGTTCACGTCTTTCAGAACCTGTTCATCTGCTGAAGATCTACAGACCTGAAACATTTTCTGTCCTTCCGTTTAGTCAAGTTTTTAGGGACACACTGGTGCACCATGTTTCCTGTCTGTCACAGCTTCAGCCAATCAGACGGTCTAATGAAGGAGCGACTCCTGTGATTGGCTGAAGGTCCGTGTCGAACACTATAAAGCCCATCTGGGGTCTGGAACGTCTCTTACCGCTCTGCTCTCTCTTCACAACATGCAGGTCAGCCGGACAGCTGTTGCTAACCACAACGGTGGGTGTGGACATCCCTCCATGCACGTCCAGCAGGTTCCCCGACACCGGCAGCTGTAAGGGACCAATCAAAGAGGAGAATCAGACAGACAGATGAAAAACATTTCAACACTGAACCAATCAGCTTTAAGCAATCTAACCAGCTAACTGCAGGGGGAAACTCTAGGTCCTCTGAGGCCTAGTACAGTCATCTGAAGGTCTGTGAGGTCCCTGTGAGATCCAGAAGCATCTTCTGAGGCTCTGTGAGGCCCATTAGGGTCTTCAGAGGCTCTTTGAGGTTCCTGTGAGGCCCAGTAAGGTCCTCTGAGGCTCTGTGAAGTCTCTGTGGGGTTCTGAACTTGAATGGATCTATTTTAATAGGCCCTTTTCACATGACGTCAGACAACTTCCGTTCTGACTTGATGCAGTGGATCAGCACTTCCGGGTCTGTTCTCCCTCGGGAGACCTGTCTGTAAATTTCACTGAATTTCATTCCTTCAACCTTTATTTATAGAGATTAAATTACAAGATATAGCACAAGGTAAGGTTAATAAAAACTGTATTTATGTGCTAGTTAGCTGTGGTGACGTTATCCATCATTATCAATTTACCATTCTGTAACTGTGTAAGGAAACAGCCTCTGATTGTAAAGTAAGCTAGCAGCTAACAGGTAGCTAAACTCTACACTGCTGCTGCTGTCAGTGCTGTAACATTAAAATGTTTATCTTTATCTATTAATGTAAAATCTCTGACATCTTCCAACACTGTTGTTTAGAATAGCATTTTAAATATTGAATTAAAAACTATATGTCAGAGCATTTCCATGTTCTGATGATTAATAATTTCTCTTTTTACTTTCTGCTTGTGTCCATCTTTCTCAGCAGCAGCTCATCTAACCAGCATGACACAGTCATCAAGACGTTGTTACTGCAGTGTGCCAAGTTGTTCCAGCAATAAACAAAAAACACCGTATTTGAGTTTCCCCTTTGAAAAAGAAAGGAAAAGAACCAGGAAGGACAGATGGTGGAGGATTAGGGTTGGAGAAGTTGGAGAAGCTCAAATTCAGTGAGCTCAGATGTCACGTCCTTTCATGTTAAGACTCAACACAGTGGAAAAGGGTGAAAGTCCAGCAGGAAGGAAGAGAACCTAACCATCTGGCCAAGATGGACGCAAGCCTCAAAACCAAGCACCCACAATCCAGATTATGGGACCTGAAGGGCCAACTCTGGTGGTTTTGCCCATGAACTCAGAAATCATCAGCCCTGAATCTTGTCAGAAAAGAGAAGACAAGGACATGAAGTGAAAACGAAGGACCCGTCTGTCTGTGAGTCAGACGCCCACATCAGCCGACCTGAACAAGCCTCAGGAGGACGAGGAAGGAGGGTGTAACATCAGACCTCCTCACAATTACTTTTTCTACTACTGGGACCAGAGTGACAGCCAAAGTCACCAGACGAGACCAAGGGGGGACGGGTTAGTGGAGCAGACGGTGTCACCAAAATCCAGCTGGTTTTAGAAAAGGGAAATGAAACATGCACACATGCACATACATTCAGAAAATAAGCTAAAGGAGATCCAGTTGAAACAAAAAAATATATAATTTGTTTATTTGTATTTGTAAAGAAACAACAGGGTGAGATTATGTTACCAACTGGTGACTGAAGCTTTGTATAGAAGTTGTTCTGCTAGTGTCATCCTGCAGGAAAACTGACTGACATGAGTTCTGGAATAAATAATAATAATAATACTTTATTTATAAAGCCCTTTAAAACAACCACAGCTGCCACAAAGTGCTGTACATATAAAATCAAGAACATTTAAACACATAAAAACAGTTGTTAAAACATTAAGATCAATAAAAATAATAAAAACTGTGCAGATCAAATTCAGTGTGTGCTAAAAGCCAGGGAGTAAAAATGTGTTTTTAAAAGAGTTTTAAAACTGGACAGTGAAGGAGCTCGTCTGATGGAAGAGGGAGATCGTTCCACAGTCTTGGAGCAGCAACAGAAAAAGCTCTGTCCCCTCTGAGCCTCCGCTTAGACCTCGGCACCTCCAGGAGCAGCTGATCAGCTGATCTGAAGCACCGAGCAGGAGAGTATGGGTGAAGCAGCTCAGAGAGGTAGGATGGAGCAAGACCATTTAAACTTTTAAAAACAAATAAAAGAATCTCATTACAAAGTTCAGTAGAGGCTTCCAGACAGACAGGTTGTGGGGCCTTCAGGACAGAGTCAATAGTTTTAAAAAGGACACGTGGATTATTATGACTGGACACAATAATATCTGTCAAGTGTTGTTTTTTGGCCTCTTTAACAGTGTTCTGGTACTGACAGTCCTTTAAAATGTAAAATGAAACCTCCAGTTTATCCTTCTATCTCCGTTCAACTCTGCGGCACTCCTGTCTGGCTGCAATAGTTTTTTCATTAAACCAGGGTTCAGATCTGGCTTTAGGCTGCACCAGTTTAGATGGAGCTACACAGTTCAAAATGGTTTGACAGTTGGAGTCAAACCAGGAGCTCGGCTGTTCGGTGTCAACAGCAGAGCCAGAGGGAGCACAGAGCTGTTCAAAGGCAGCAGAGAACTGACCAGCAGAAAAAGGGTTAAAAACTCTACGTCGCTGGGCAGGAGCGCAGGATTTAACTGGAGCACAGGACAAACCAACATCAAATAAAACAGACCTATGGTCAGAAATCATATTATCATATAGTTCCAGGTCGTTCACAGACAAGCCGTGAGAGAGAACCAGGTCCAGCATGTGTCCATGTTCATGTGTGGGACCAGCCACC
>NC_056508.1:48903749-48906506 GCF_014905685.2 Nematolebias whitei
AAAGTCCTTCACCAGTGGTTTCTCTGGGCAGCATACATGTATGTTAAAATCCCCAACAATAAGGACTCGATCACAGTTTATCATTATTCCAGTCAGGAAATCAGAAAAGTCATTCAAGAAATCCTTATTATATTTAGGGGCTCTGTAGATGACAGCGCACAGCACGGGGTGTGAGCGACCCACCTCAAATAAAGTCACCTCGAAGCTGGAGAATGAAGACGGTGCAGAGCACTGCTTGCATTTAAAGTTGTTTTTATAAACCACCGCCGTTCCTCCGCCACGGCCTGACATCCGAGGGGAGCTTAGATAAGAGCAGCCGTCTGGTAGAAGTTCAACAAAAACACTGGAGTCATCAGCCTCAACCCAGGTCTCTGTGATACAGAACAAATCCAAATGACGGGAACTGAAAAAGTCCCGCAGGATGAAAGTTTTGTTTGTTACAGACCTGGCGTTCACCAGCCCAATCCTGGCAGAAACCGCAGCATGTAAACCGACGGGCGCTAGGGCCTGGGGCAGCGTCTTCAGGCTCTGCAGGTTCACTCCACGCAGGTAGAGCCGAGAGAAGCAGGAGGGGTGGGGGCGAATGCCCGCATCCAGGCCGGTGACAGGTAGCTGACACCTGTAGTCAGGATCCAGGAAATGCCAAGGCACAGCGAAAGACGGAAATAATCCATTTCTTGTCTGAGAAATGGACGTAGAATGGGTCAGGCAGATCTTTAGTTTCACCAGCTGTCCTCCACGTTTACCGCGGTAACAACGACGTTTCCGCCAGGGGGGCAGCGCAGGTGCCCGGAGGAGATGAGCTGGTACTCCTGACAGGAGCGGGGGTAAAGTTTTCTGTCCACCATAATCAAATGCACTGAGATTGCCAACATGTCGAATATCCAGGAGGGACTGGCGATTGTACACAAGCACAGACTTAGTGCTGAGCACAAAATGGAGAAATAAAACAAACCAAACCAAGAGCGACAGATGGACGGCCACACACACTGGCGCCATCTTGCCACGCCCACATTATGAATATGAATAACTAGAATGTTTGAGCGAACATCTTCAAGGTGGGATGGACATTCCAGGTGTCACTGGACACTCCCATTGAAAATAAAAAAGGAAAAACAAAACATCTGAACACAAGAAGGTATCAATTGAACTCATTCCTCATTATTATTAACCTTTATTTAAACTTTATTTAACCAGGCAAATCCCACTGAGATCACAGATCTCTTTTGCAAGGGAGGCCTGGACCTGAAGGCAGACAAACATGCATGTTTTTGATCTGTGGGAGGAAACCGGATTACGCGGAGAAAACCCACACAAGCACAAGAAGAACATGTCAACTCCACACAGAAGGACCTCAGGTCCAACCGGGGATTGAACCCAGGACCTTCTTGCTTTGAAGCAACAGTGCTAACCACTGAGCCATCGTGTTGCCAAGCACAAATAGAACACGAAAAATCAGAATACAGGAAGAAAATGCAGACAAAAGGTTAGGAAAGCTACAATACACAAAGAAAATGGTAACTAGCAAAGAAAATTAAAAGTAGTAGCACAAAGGCACACAGGGATAATTGCTAATAAAGACAACAGAAGAAATGAAAAAAAAATTATAAAATGCTAGCTAAGAGCTAGAAGTAGAGCAATATTAATTAGCATAAAAGCTAGAAGAAAACCAGTTTAGAACCAAAGTAGTGAAATGCTATCATGAAAGAGCCTAAAATTACCAGAAGCAAATGAAGACAGCACATTCTGTTGAAATTATCTGAAACAAAAACGTTGAAATGAGTGCACTAAATGTGAAATAAGCTGAAAAAGCTGGAATTAGCATAAAAACAGCTAAACACTTGCTCTTGTCAAGGGCGGACGTCTCATCCTCTCCCTCTCCGCTTTCCTTTGCTGCCCTGTCTGTCTGTGAAACTGCTTTAGAGCCTCTCTTCTACAATCTTCCGAATCATAACTATGGACTTGGATTTGATCAGTTGGTCCCTCAACACAACTGATAACATTTCTTCGAAGAGAAGACAGGTTTTAGGCGATCCGATTTGCCATGTTGGCATGCACGCAGATGGATATATCATCAGCTTTGAACTCTGAAGAGTTGTTTTGGGGACAGGCAGAACTTATTGACATCAACCTTGAGTCTGTGTTCATCCAAACGGTTCCGAAATGTCCAAATTACATGGCCACTCTGATGGAACGTGCCTGAGTAAAATCCCCAAAGCATTCCATTCTGCCCAAAGCATTTGAGTCTGGGTACTCAAGGCACGAACCAAGCCATCATAAAGGCAAGCAGCATGATCAGGTCCAAATTTGCTGCCAACGACTTCCTTGATTGTAGATAAACCAGCAACCAGCCAAATCCAAAAAGCAGGAACCAGTTATCATGAATCCAATTATAAATGAGTCCATAAAATCCACAAATGACAGCAGAGATAAGACACATCATAAAGTTTTCAAGTCGATGAAATATCCAGCTGCGTGCGTGCTAACAGGGCAAATTGGCTCACCTAAAGCCTGTCTTCTCTTTTGAAGAAATGTTATTGATTGTGTTGAGGGACCAACTGATCAAATCCAAATCCATAAATTATGATTCAGATGATTTGTAGAAAAGAGGCTCTAAGCAGCAGAGGCTCTAAGTGACAATGGAAGTCTGGGCCTCCCCACTTCAGCTGCTATCCCCGTGACCCGACCCCGGATAAGTAGAAAAAAATGGATGGATGGATGGATGGATGGATGGATGGATGGATGGATGGATGGATG
>NC_056508.1:48906606-48908858 GCF_014905685.2 Nematolebias whitei
CAGAAAATTCACTTATAAAGTTTTTGTTGTACGAGGGTGGTCTGTAGATCAGGCAGCAGAGTGTTGGGTTGGAGCGGCCCAGCTCAAAATGCAGCAGTTCAAAACTCTGAAAAGTTACAGCCTGTAGCGGTCTGCAGTTCCAGAGCTTTTTAAAAACTGTTAATAATCCACCACCCCTACCAGAAGTCCTTGGAACATTAAAAAAGGCACAATCCACCGGCAAAAGTTCAGAAAAAACACTTAACTCACCAGGGACAAGCCAGGTCTCTGTAACAAACATGAAGTCCAGTCCATTGGAGCAGAAAAAGTTGTTTAAGATGAAAGTTTATTTTTCAGTGACCTCACATTCAGCAGAGCAATCTTTGTAGGACCAGTAGCTGAAGGAAAAGCTGAGCACGGAGCACAGATCAGTTGTTTCAGATTTTTGGAGTTTGAAGCGCGCCTCCAAGGACCAGAGACGCCGTAGCTCTGCGCGCACCCACGGCGCTGGACAGGCTCGACTATGGGGATCAGGCAGGACCCAGTAGGATCAGCGAAGCACCCGGACAGACAAATATCCAGCAGATGGTCGGCAGGAGATGATGCAGCAGACAGTCCGGAGTTGGTTAAGTTCCACTGGAGATGACCAAAACAGCCGTGGCTGCACCAGGCCCGGCCACCTGAAGCAGGCTAGAGTTGAGTGGATCAGCGAAGCATCCGGATAGACAGTTTAACATCTGATGATCAGCAGCATATGACGAAGCAGCAGAGAGCTTGATGCTGGCTTTAATCCTCACGAGACGGCCGGCACGTCTTCCACGGCGCCTGGAGCAATGTTTTCGGGCGGGCAGAAACGCTGCGCGCTGCAGGTAAACAGGAACATCAACAAGCAGAGGGGGTGGGGGTCCAGAGCCCCGATCAAAGTGGTTGAACAAGGCAGGGTTTGCAGTAGATAATTGTATATTTAAAAGTTGTTGGCGATCATAAACAAGCAGTGAGTTGATGTCACAGAAGAAAAATGACAAAAACAGAAAAAAAAAACTATCAAAACAGACAGAGGTGAACGGCAAGCCACCAGCACCGGCGCCATCTTCCCGGAAGTCCGAAAGCTTCCTGGAAGTGCTTTGAAGACAAAGCAAAGCAAATTGGAGAGAAAGAGAGGAAAAGGCGCCCGCCCTTGACAAGAGCAAGTGTTTAGCTGTTTTTTATGTTAATTCCAGCTTTTTCAGCTTATTTCACATTTAGTGCACTCATTTCAACATTTTGGTTTCAGATAATTTCAATAGTTGTTTCAGATAATTGGGCGGTGTGAGGCTGCAGTTGGAGACTATCTGCCAAGGTTGGGCTTGCTCTGCAGGGCGAGGGTTCAGGTCTGCTGTCATCGGATCTGGGTGTCATTAGGATCCGGTCTTCGGTGGAGGATTTTGACGGCTGCTTGGGTAGCAAGATCTGTTTTTGTCTTCTTCTTTTTTAATTTTCTGGCGTCGGATTCGGGTGCAGTGACCACTGGCTACCATCAGAGGGCATCTGTGACTGGAGATTGGGCATTGGCCTTGCATGGCTACTTTATAAAACAATATCTCCACATTGTGAATTAGAATGTCAAGTAAATCCAAGCGTGGAAAGAAAGAACTTTTGGGAGAACTAAGTACAGAAGACATGGAGGACATTAAAACATCCTTAAACTTTATGAGTATGGAAATAGCTAAGCTGACATCAAAACAAGAACAAATACTTGGATTATTTGAAGAGGTGAAACAACTCAAAATTCAAATAAGTGAAAAGGACAAAAAAATTGTTGAACTTGAAAAAAGGGTTGACGACATGGAAAGGAATGCGAGACAAGAAAATTTGATTATAACTGGTCTTACAGTAAAACCAAAGTCCTTTGCAAAAGCTGTGACAGGTCCTGCAATAACTGAAGACGCATCACATCAAGACCTACGGACATTGGAAGATCAGGTTGTGTCATTTCTGCAGGAAAAAGACTTTAACGTGGAAAATGAGGATGTGTCTATTTGTTACACCTTGCCTGGATTGGATAAAAGCAAACCTGCAATAGTTATTAGATTCCTTAGCAGGAAACTAAGAAATAATGTGATGATGCAGGCAAAAAAACTAAAAGGTACAAAGGTATACATCAACGAACATCTAACAAAAAAGAATGCAACTATTGCACGTGAGGCAAGGTTGTTAAAAAAACAAAAACATATAACATCTACATGGACAAGAAACGGATATGTCTGGATCAAAGTGCAAGATGGGTTACAACC
>NC_056508.1:48908958-48910464 GCF_014905685.2 Nematolebias whitei
GAGGAACTGAGTCAGCAGACTGAGTCTGACAAATAGTTCTGTGCTGATCCGTGTGTTGAAACAGCAGCATGGTTCTGGAACCTTCTGCCCATTTAATATCAGACATGGTGTAAATTGGGTCTGACACAGATCCAGTACCAGGACTGTCCTTAAACAAGGTTCTTAAGAAATTACTAAGTTTGTTTGTTTACATATTATTGTGTATTACTTTGTTTTTGGAGTTGCTGTCCATTGGCTGTCTGAGGGTGGAGCCAAGCTTGGGGGCGTGGCTTGGCTTCACAGACGCAGATGGCTGCTGACTGGTTGTCCTGGTATTGGACAGGTACTGACGAACCTGCTGTCTCTGAGCCTGCTGGATGTGGTATTTGGTGGGGTTCTCAAGGTGAGTTTGCACCTGTTGGCCACACAGGGAAGGACATTCATTAGTGCAGGTGCTTTATGGGAAATGTAGGAACTAACCTCAGTAATAACAAGTGTGTAAGTGATTTCAGGTTGATGTTGCCTCCTGTGAGCTGCAGTTACTGCTCGCACCTTCAGAACCTCAACAGGAACCTCAGCAGGTTTGCAGGAGGAGGAGGAGGAGGACACTGACACACAGATGGGTGAAGAGGAGTCCAAGGAGGAGCGATGCTGCTGCTGTGCCTCCTTCTGCTCCTCCTCCAGAGCCTGCTGACGCATCAGATCCTGACGCAAAAGAACCCTGCAAGAGGACAGAGAAGGTTCAAGTGTGAGCATCCACACTCCTCTGCAGGACACAAACACAGAAGAAGCGTTACGGTTGTTTACCTGGATGACATGACTGACGGAAGTGAAGATGATGACGATGAAGAGGAAACCGCTGCCGATGAGCTGAAGGGAGGAACACGATGAGGTCATTGTTTTACATAACCTGAGCAGGAAAACACTGAAGGAGTGAGCAGCGATTAGTTTGGACCCAAACGCAGTGAGTGGTGGCGCAGAGGTTAGAGAAGGTGGGCCTGTGATCAGAAGATCACCGGTTCAACTCCCGGTACAGACAACATCAAAAATGTGGGTGGGATAGGTGAAACACCCACACCTGCTTCCACCTTCATTTGCCCCACTCCGGGCCCTTGAGCAAGGCCCTTAACCCCCACTCTGCTGCCCCAGGCGCCCTACATGGAGCTCCCTGATCCACACAGAGGCTGTGGTAGCTCGGTGTCTGTGGTTGAGTTAGGACGGACTTCCAGCGTAAAAATAATTTCCAAGTCTTTGTGAGACAGTTCGCTGTGACGACCCCTGAAGAAGGAGCAGCTGAAAGAAGAAGAAAAAAGTCTGGGCCCAAACGTGTTTCACCTGTAAGGTGCTGGTCCCTTACCTGATGCTGATTGGCTGACTCTTGATCTTGTAGAAAGTGTCGCTGTCTGTAGGAATCAAACAGTCGACATCAATATCAGCGACAATTCCAGACTCCACCCTGAGACGCAGAGAAACGGATTCAACCAATCAGGAGCCTGCACCACAAACCAGCCAATGAAAAAACATTTA
>NC_056508.1:48910564-48916798 GCF_014905685.2 Nematolebias whitei
GACTAAAGCAATTTGTGGTTCTGATCTTAGATGGAAGAAACCATCATTGATGACATCATCGGCCTGGAGTCCAGCTTTAATGACGGGTTTCTGTCTCTAATGGACTCTGGACTGCAACTGGCTAACACGGTAACACACACTCACACACAAACACACACACACACACCTAGGGTTGTAATTGACTAGTTGACTAGTCAATTCCAGTGCATCTTGCAAGTTTTTAAATTTCACATCGACTGTAGTCGCCACCACCCGCCCCCTGTTCCCAGTCCTATTCTACGCAATCCACTGTGGTGGATTAAATAAAATAAAACTAAGAACAGCGGGGTGGGTGGTGGTGGTCTCCCACACCTCCCACCCCGCTGTTCTTAGCTTTACTTTTTATGTTTTATTTTGTGTAAGCTCCGCCCTTTAAAAGCTGACGCTATTGGGTTTACCTGCGCGCAGCGTGCCGAACACTGAAAACTTCTAGTCCACGCCCAACTGCTGTGGCGGCCCCACCCGGTCCGTTATAAATTGCATCTGGACCGGAAATCGACTCCCGTTTTTCTTCAGCCAACGCTAAGAACACTACTTCTATGAAAGAATAATAGATAGAAAAAAAGGAGAAAGGTGACTTCCATTAAGAAATCGAAGACCGTCTATGCTCCGCGTGCCAGACGAGCTACATCTCTTCGACAGACCTGCACGCCGCATGTGAAAGCTGCCTGGGAGCTGACCACCCTCAGCAATCTTTTGATCCGCTCTTCTCCTGTCCAGCCTGTAAACTTTTTTCGGCTGAGGAGAAGCAGCGCTGGTGTGAGCTCTTTTCCTCTAAGGAGGATGAATTTCAACCGAGCGGGGACTGTTCACTCAAGGAATTTTTGAACTCCCTGGACACGGAGTTCGCGAACACGCACCCCTCTGAAACTGAAACAGCTAGCAGCCGCGCTCCATCCTGCTTTACAGGAGGTTTGTAGCCGGTGTTGCCTTCGATGTTCGCTCCCCCGAGTGCCCAGGGGTCGTTCACCACTCTGCTCCACAAGATCCCGGAGAAAATTGGGAGGTCGGCGAGAGCCTGCGACCTGGAAGTGTCCGAACCGGCAGCCCCGGCCATGTCGACCCTTCTGGCGGCAAGGTTTGTCGCCCAGCACATTGGACACCGGGACCTGGTCTGGCCCTGTTTCCCAGCTGTGTCCGCCCTCCTCCTGAGTTCAGCCTATGATCCCGTAAAGCTGAGGGCTCCGGTCGCCTCCTACATGGCCATCACCAAAGTCAAAGGGCTCACGTACCAAGGTTTCCCCATCATCCTTCCCCTAGAACTCTACTAGAGTAGACACTAGTTTGTCGGCTGTTTTCGGGGTAAGAGCAGCGAAATACGTCGGCCGACGTATCACCCCGCCATCTTCTGGTGACCAGCTCACCGCAAAGCTGATGGACAGAATTCATCAGTGCTCTTCACAGGTGGGAGCAGCAACCAACAACATCGCTATGCTAGCCCTTAGCATAGCTAAGGAGGTGAAGGAATCAAACCCATTCACCGCAGATTTGGACCAGATCGGTACGGATGCGGACACGATCACCAACCTGTGTGCGGTGCTTGCAGCGTGCTCCACCCACATCTCGTCCTGGACAACGTTGCTGCAGAGACAGATGTGGTTGAAACTGTCCCCATCCATCCCAGAGGATGTTAAAAAAGAACTCCTGGAAGGTCCTGTGTCCCCAGATGGCCTCTTCGGACCTCATTTTCAATCGGTCCTGAACCAGCTGCAGTCCTCATCCGACGCCCTGGAACAGGTGCGGAGTCACGTGACCCTACCCCGAGCAGATTCTTGTCATGCTCGGACACCTGGCCGCTGGCGAGAACAGAGCAGGTTTCAGCGCCAGCAGCAGAGACACTCCACAGTCGCTGCAACTTTTTCTGGGGGCCCCCCACCAGCCTTCCCCAGAGGACAAACGTCCCAGATGCAACAGAATGGCCCATGGACAAATCAAATGCAGGAAACGCAGAGGAGGCAGTACAATAAAAAAGACGGTTTCAGGGGTGTGTGTTTGCTGAGATCATCAGGGTTTTTAAAGTGAAAAATAAAAAACCTTTCTCAAAAAGTGGAGTTTTTCATTCAGACAGGCTGAATTCATCTGTTCCGTTTTCTGTAAGCACATCCTCCACAATTAATGAAAAGGTTAGCCTGAGGCAACCGTTCAAAGGTAAACACAAAGAAAAGCAGTTTTGGTGTAATGACACACAAACAGGAGATAGAGTGACTGCGCTCCGAGACTCCTCCATCCACCCACCAGCCTGAGGACAGCTGTCACAAAACACAGAGCGGTAAGATGTTTAACAAAAAGTTAATGCCCAAAAAACACAGGGACCTTTCTGACTCCACACACTCGGATAGAAAACATGAACCTGCAGTTAAAACGAGAGCTTTATGCAGGGGTTATCCATCTCTCTCTCCTGATCAGCTGACAGAAGTGAGTGCTGAAGGTGAACCTCCACTGAAGTGGCGCTTGTTTTATTCACCCGCTAACACCGGTTCTTCTCCCCAACTGGGCATGGCCCGGCAACATTGTAAGAACCGTTACATAGGAGCTGACAAACGGCCCTTTTCATGCCAGCCTCCCATGGGTCGGTGTGGGCGAAGCCCCCCACAGGATACGACGGCAGTAGAGGCTCAGTTATTGTTCTCCCTTACGAGACAAAACATCCACGCTCTCCCACTTTCGGAGTGCAGCACGTCGTGGCAGGAAACATGCAGCTTGAACAAATGGTTGCATCGTTTAATTCACAAGGGTTACACTATGCACTTTGCGAGAACACCACCAAAATTCAACGGACTGTTAGAAACTCACCTATCATCCCCAGAACAAGGCGTAATCCTCCAATCGAGCTGATGGAGCTTCTGGAAAAAGACGTGATTTCCAGAGTTCCCCCGGGAGAGGAGGAAGCCGTTTTTTTACTCCCGGTACTTCTCTGTTCCAAAGAAGTCGGGAGGCTTCAAACCAATTCTGGATCAGTCTGCCTTCAACAAACTCATCATGGAACAACCCTTTCACATGCTGATGGTGAAACGTGTTCTCGAATACGTGACACGAGGGGAATGGTTTGTGTCCATAGATCTGAAGGATGCACACTTCCACATTCCGATAATTTTAAAAAATAACACACAGGAAATTCCTCAGTTTTTCCTTCCAGGGGGCCTGTTTTCAGTACAACCGTCTGCCGTTGGGATACGCGCTTGCCCCATGCACGTTCTCAAAATGTATGGAGTCAGCCCTCCAGCCGCTTTGAACAAGAGGGATAAAAATCCTGTTTTATCTGGATGACTTCCTGCTGTTTTCTCGGTCCAGAAAAGAGGCAGAGACACAAACAGTTGTTTTAGTGAATCATCTGTCTCATCTGGGATTCACAATAAATTGGGAGAAGAGCTCTATAATTCCGTCTCAGTGAATTCCATTCCTGAGAGTGAATCTAAACTCGGTGAACATGACAGCTGCCCTGTCAGAACAGAGGAGGGAATCCCTGATGTCATTGCTTCAGTTTGTCCGGCCTCTCAGAACAGTAACAGCACTGACAGTCATGAGACTGTTAGGAATGATGTCAGCGACTCACGTTGTGGTGCCGCTGGGGTTGTTGTTTATGCGCCGCCTGCAAAGATGGTTCAATTGACTGAAAGTCGACCCTGTACGTCACAAACGGCGCCTGATCACCGTTCCTCCATCTGTGGGAGCAGATCTGAACCATTGGGGGAATTCCCTGAAGCTGTCAGAGGGAGTTCCCCTGGGCAAGGTGACGTCATTCATGTTGGTGTTCCTAAACGCGTCCCTCTCCGGCTGGGGAGGGACCTGCCTTTTACAAACGGTGGGAGGTGTGTGGCCGGCCGGCACGTCTTGTCACATAAATGTTTTAGAACTTCTCACAGTAAAAAAGGTCCTGATGCTGCTCAATAATCCAGGTAGAAAAATAAAAAAAAGTTAAATCTGGTCCTCTGGACATTCAAAAAACAAAACAAAGCAAAACAAAAAAAATATATAGAAACGGAAGACGAAACATTTCTACTTTTTTTTGTTTGTTTTGCTTTGTTTTGTTTTTTGGATGTCCAGAGGACCAGATTTAACTTTTTGGAGTAAAAAAGGTACTCAGCCATTTTTCTCCAATGGTTCAGAATCATCCCGTGATGATCCACACAGACAACAGAACCACAGCGGCGTACACAAATGTCCCAGGGGGCGTGCGTTCAGCTCAGCTGCTGAATGCAGCTCGGGAACTGCTCTGCTGGACGCGCACACATTTATGTTCGATCAGAGCAGTTTACATCCCAGGCGTTCTAAGCAGACGACCAGATATTATGTCGATAGGACGTACTCTGGACAGGGATTGGTTTCTTCATCCAGATCTAATCTCGCAAATCTGGAGCAGGTTTGGGAGAGCGGAGGTGGACCTGATGGCCACCCGAGAGAATTCTCAGTGCACCCTGGTCTTCTCCCTAAATCCACAGGATGATCCGCCATGAACATGTTTGCACACAAACCACAGCCAAAGACGCTGATTTATGCCTTCCCTCCAGTTCCCCTGATATCTGCACTGATGGAGAGGGTGAGAGAGGAGAATCTGAAAATGATTCTGATCGCCCCACAACACATGAACGCCTTGTGGTTCCTGGTTCTGCAACAGCTGATGGGTCAACCGTGGAAGTTGCCATGGAGAGAGGATGCGCTCCTACAGGCGGGAGGAGCAATTAGGAGCCCCCCTATAATAGGTCAGCCCCTTTGGGTCTGGCCGCTGAACGAGAACGCTTAGAAAAATGTGGGTTTTCTAAAGACGTAATATGTACCATCCAGGGGCACGCGCAAAATCCACTACGGCTGGTTACGCTTCTAAATGAGCTGCTTTTCAGCGATGGTGCCTAGAAAAGGAGGTGGACCCGACTTCATGTTCCCTGGGCTACATTTCGTCCTACCTGCTGCTGCTGTTGGACAGAAACTGAGCTTTCAGCACAATTAAAACTTATGCTGCAGCACTCTCCTCCTGTCATGAAGGTTTCAACGATAGAACTGTTTTCAGTCACCCTTTAACAAAACGGTTTCTGAAAGGTGTGCGCCGGCTCAGGCCAGTGACACGCACCCTGGCACCACAGTGGGTTTTAGTCTTCGTTCTCAGTGCACTCACTAAAAATCAGTTTGAGCCTCTGGACCAGATACCCTTGAAGTATCTGTCACTGAAAACAGCCTTGTTATTAGCTCTGACATCAGCTCAAAGAGTGAGCGACTTGTCGGATCTGTCCGTCGCTCCTTCTTGTCTCAGAATTCAAGGAGACGGGAGCTCAGCAGAACTCCGACCAAATCCTGCTTTTATACCCAAAAGCACACCAAGTTTGTTCAGGTCCAGAGTCGTTACACTGGAAGGGTTCTGTCCCCCTCCCCATAAAACTACGGAGGAGGAACAGTTTCACCTGCTCTGTCCAGTACGTGCACTCAGGTGTTATGTGTCACTCACAGCCGCGATGCGTAAATCCGATCAGTTGTTTGTACATTTCAGGGAACGATCACAGGGTCAGCCTTTATCTTCTCAGCGTCTGTCACATTGGTTATGTGAAGCTACATCACAAGCTTCTAGTTCTACTGGCCTTCAGCCGCCTGAAGGACTCGGGGCTCACTCCACCAGAGGGACTTCTACCTCCACAGCTCTGCACAGAGAGGTAGGTGTCTGTGCAGGACATCTGCTCTGTGGCTTCATGGCCATCACCGACCCATGTCATCCGGTTTTATTTACGAGATGTCTCCAGCTGTTCGCTGACACATTCAGTTCTCAGAGTGATGTCAGAGTGATTTGTCACAATCACACAACAAAAATAAAGTAAAATAAAAACAATAAACAATAAAACAACACTGCCCTGCTCTGTCATTATTAGTGGGTGTTTTCTACGGTTACTCGTTCAAACAGGAAAATTCCTTCTTCCCCATTGGAAAGTTTTCCTCCTCTTCTTCCTCGTCTGATGTGACTAAACATTCTTTGAGTTAAGATCAGGCTCAGAGCTGCACGCCTGTCATCCAGTACGCACCAGGTACTTGGATCAATGGTGCGTCATTAGGCTTGAATAAAGAATGAGGTTTAGGGGGATATCAGGGTGTTCTTTTATGGTTCACGGACAGACCCAGTGAGGCATGGAGCATATCCTGCGCCGCCCTTTAAACCCATTAGCGACAGCTTTTAAAGGGCGGAGCTTACACTCATAGAATCTGGGGTTACAATAC
>NC_056508.1:48916898-48918019 GCF_014905685.2 Nematolebias whitei
CTTTTAAAGGGCGGAGCTTACACTCATAGAATCTGGGGTTACAATACATAACCAACGTTCTGCACGTTTCTTTCTCTTTTGCAGCTTAATAATAGTTTTGTTTTTCCTGTGACATTTGCAGTATGATAAATGGTACGAGTATAAATATACACCCAGTTTTTTGTTGTTCTTTTGTCAATGATAAATGACATTTTTTTGTGAATATGATATTGCGTCTTGAGTTCCTATGACATCACAGCGACTAGTCAATGTCGATTCCACTTTGATCATGTTGTAGTCCATCCATCCATTATCTTTTACCCGCTTCTTCCATTTTGGGTCACAGGGGTCGCCGGTGCCCATGTTCAGCAATCACTGTGCGAGGGGTGGGGTACATTCTGGACATGTCTCAGTCCATCATAGGGACACATTAGAGCTGGACAATAATTCGATATCGATATATCTAGCAATATACTTTTATTCAATAACGATGATATGGATTTTAAGCACATTTTCAATATTTCGATAGGATTACAGCGTTTTCTGTTCGGGTTGAAGTGGCCACTTCAGTTTCAACCCGGACAGAGAAAGGTGCGACACTACGTGTGCGTGGTGACGTAATGTTACGCAGAGCTCGAGTCCAGAAGGCATTAGTGGTAGCAGGCTAAGCTAGGCTAATCTCCAACGCGCGTTAAGTTTTCTCTTCAAAAAGAGTTCCATGATCGTCAGAATGTGACTGAACAAGATTTCACAAGCGAAGAGAAACAGATGACATCACTGATAAGAGAGGAAAGACTAATTCACTGGTTTGGAACTGGTTTGGCTTTCTAAGATCCGATAAACTGCAGGTTTCAGTCAGTGCGCTGCAAAATGTGACGGAGTCGTTCTAACTCGCGGTTGGAACATCTGACTCGTTCCACCTGACAGAAGATGATGAGTCACAAGATGAAGCACAATAAAAGTTTGAGCCAACGTGTCCCTGAAACACCCCCAGCGCTGCAGGTTTTTATCATCAATTCATTCATTTAAAATAAAACTAATTCATCAGAAAGAAAAAAAAACATTGAATGAAAAGGTTGAAGAAAGAAGAAAAAAAATCTTAACTGTCCTTAATTTAAAAATACATCCATCCATCCATCCAT
>NC_056508.1:48918119-48922035 GCF_014905685.2 Nematolebias whitei
GTGACGCAATGAAGTAACGGCAGCGTAATGACGTCACCACGAATACTCAATGTGAAATTAAAACCCTCGATAGATGTCCTAGGAATCGATGTGTAGATTACTGGAGTAGTCGGTTAAAGCCCCACTTTGGAGTAAGCTGTTGGGGGAAGAATCAGTTTTGTTGTGTGTTTCTTTGACTGATGAAGCCTTCTGGATCGAAGGCGAAACGTTTCAGCACAAAAAAAAGAAACTGTCCAGATGACCTGACTGAAAAATGTTGGATTGTATACCTGGATTATTGAGCATGGACTTTGTTGTTTTCAATCATTATAATGAAATCATGTGAAATATTACAATGTGAAACACAAATTTCTCTGTTCTGTTTTCAGAAAGTGATTGTTCCTTCAGAGACATCTGTGAAAAAGTTCTTTGAGCTGGAAGCTGTTTTGTTCAGAGGGAGCCACAATGTTCCCATGTCAGTCAAACAATCTTCTCAGAGCTGTTGTTTTGCACAAAGTCTCTTTGTGTGAAAGGCAGTTCGCCTTGGACCCCTGAACTGAGCAGTTCATCTCCGGCCCCGAACCAGAAGATGGTTCGTCTTTGGACCTGATCCTGGTGGTCGTGCCAAGGTACACTAGTTCAACTCCTGAGCTGATAAACATGTTGCTCAAGTTACAATAGTTAGAGGTTTAAATAAGCACAGAAGATGAAGCCTTTTCTCACTGCAAGGCTCACGCTCTCGGCTGAAGGTCGCGATGGACGGCACCTCCTCATCAGCTGTTCCCTCACAGACCCTGAAGCTGTCACAGTGACGGTCAGATACCTTGGGCAGTTCCCGGCGAGTCCTCCTCATGGTGTCTCTGGTCAGATCCACCAGAGAACCCCAGAAAGACGAGTGGTGCCATCAGCACTGACCCGGTAAGGAGCAGAACCTGGTGACATGATGCAACTCTTGGTTTGGTTCTGCTATTTGAAGCTGATGCAACTTGGTGAATCATTTCCTGCTTGCAGTGATGATAAATGACTTTATCTGATTAAATAACTTCTTTCAACCAAAATCCAAAGTAAAATATTTATTAAAATATTCAAACTTTGTCTAAATTCATGTGCGTATAAAACTGAAATAATTCCTGCTCAAAGAGTCAATTTAGTCTCAGATAAGAGAATTAAGCCTTGATTGATTCATTATTATGGTTTGTTTATTATTGTTGTTGATTTTGAGTTTGATTATTTTTGTAATAAAACTTCAAAGACAACTTTGGTCTCTTCATTCAGATGAATATTCATGTGTTCTGGTGTAGAACTCCCTGTAATGAACGGATTCTACTACAGTGACTGATTCTGATTATTAAAGGGTGACTGTATTAATTAAGTTGTTGTTGGTCAGTAAACTGATCAGTTGGTGCTCCACTTTATTGAGAGTTAATTAAATAAAATAAATGTAGTGAAGGGGAGTGGAGAAAATGTCACCCTTCTTCCTCCATCTCAACCCTTTGTTATTGCTGCACCACCATCACAGACATCTACACCTCCAGATGCAGGAAGAGGGCCACCTGCATCATGAAGGACCTCACTCACCCAGCACACACACTTTTTGCCCCACTCCCCTCAGGAAGGAGGTTGAGGAGCATTAAGTGTAGAACCACTAGACTGAGGAACAGCTTCTACCCTGAGGCTGTTAGACTCATGAACATCTAACCAGAAGAATCACTGTGAAAAACCACTGTAATGCCACTTGAATATTGATACTTGCTGCTGATCTCATGCTGCTGATTTATTTCATGCTGCTGTATTCATTCATACTCATCTGCTCACACAGACTCATGTTTGTGCTGCTGTTTGGCATGTTGTTTTTTACTATTAGTGCTTAGCGTGTTTTTAGTTTAACGTTTTTCTTAGTTCATATCTTGGATCTTATCACTGTTTTTCTTTACAATTGATACTTTTGTTGGATGTAAGTGGGAGTCCCTGTGGACACACTGACGTTCCACCACATGTACCACATGCGTATGACAAATAAAGAGACTTTGACTTTGACTTGACGACCAATCAGAACACACCTGCTTGATTTCCAATCAGAATAAACCTGCTGACAACCAGTCAGAACACACTTTGATTACTGCTCCCAGTCACCTTCACCCAATAATCAATCAGAAAATTGCCTCTTTCTGCCCAGTAGCTAAATCAAAAGTAAAACATTTAGGAGTCACATTTGACTCATCATTAGGCTTCGAGTCTCACATTAGAGCTATTTCCTGTTCTTGTTTCTTTCATTTAAGAAACATTTCTAAAATACGACCTTTGGTCTCCAGAGTTGACCTTGAGAAAATTATTCACACTTTTGTGTCATCTGTCTGGAAGACTGTAAAACCCTTTTTACCTGCCTGGACAAGTCTTCTGTGTCACAGCTACAAGTGATACAGAGCGCAGCTGCCAGACTTCTCAACAAATACTGTCACATCGCCCCGGTTCTATATTACAGGTCTCTCTTGAAAATGAGTTCTCGTGGCTCAGTGAGACCTCCTGAATGGATAAATAAATAAATAATTCACTACACTGGCTCCCAGTTGAGTTTAGAATCTGTTTTAAAGTTCTTGTGCTGACGTACAGAGCCTTAAATGGCCAGACTCCTGTGTATCTTTGTCAGCTTTTGACCAAGTACTCTGCTGCTCGTGGCCTGCGCTCCCAGACTCAGAACCTCTTGATTGTTCCTCGTACGCAGCTGAAGACTAAAGAGGACAGGACCTTTCAGTCAGTGGCTCCAAGGCTGTGGACAGTTTGTCTGACTCTGCTGAGGTTTTTAAAAAGCAACTGAAAACACTTTTATTCTCCCAGGCTTTGATGTCATGATTTTTATAGTTCTTCTTTTTTTTTTTCAATCAACCTTTATTTGTACAGGTAAATCCCATTGAGCCTCCAGGACTCATTTACAAGAGACCTGATTTAACAAAGAAAGATGAAACAATGGACAACAGCAACAACAACAAACAATTATAAAAAGTCATACTACAGGGTTGTTGTTTTTTTTACAAATAGGATGACTAAAAGAAAAAGGTAACAAAAAAAAAAAACAGCTAGATTCTAAGGGGACTGTATAAAACTAAAAACAGGAACATGTCAGCATTGGTCCCTGCCAGGAGTCCAACAGATTCTTAAAGACACTTAGAGAGGTCAAAGGTCGAGAGCTTCAGATCTTTTTACAAGATCTTCCAGGAAACAGGAGCGGAGGAGGAGAAGGTCCTTTTGTCTAGTTCAGTTCTCACTGAGGGAACACTGCAGGTAATGATGTCCTGAGAGCGCACGCTGTAGCTGCACTCACACAGAGACATGTAGGAGGAGATGTATGAAGGCAGCAGACCAGGAAGTGATTTAAAGATGAAAATGTACCAGTGGGAGAGTCTGTGTGAAGTTAATGATGTCCAGTTAACCAGTGAATACTGGGTGCAGTGGTGGGTACGGTAGTTACAGCCAGTTATGAATCTTAGTGCTTATAGTGCTTCTTGTAGTTCTCATGCTTGTTTTATTCTTTATATATATGCGTTGATTTTTATTGTACAACGCTTTGTGATTTTATGTCTGTGATAAGCGCTTTATAAATAAACTTTACTTACTTACTTATTTACTTACTTAACACACCTGCTGACACCCAATCAGAACACACCTGCTTGATGTCCAGTCAGAATACACCTGCTGATGACCAATCACAACACACCTGCTGATGACCAATCACAACACACGTGCTGACGACCAATCAGAACACATCTGCTGACACCCAATCAGAACACACCTGCTTAATGTCCAGTCAGAATACACCTGCTGATGTCCAATCAGAACACACCTGCTGAAGACCAATCAGAACACACCTGCTGACGGACAATCAGAACACACCCACAGATTACCAATCAGAACACACCCACAGATTACCAATCAGAACACA
>NC_056508.1:48922045-48922499 GCF_014905685.2 Nematolebias whitei
ACAGATTACCAATCAGAACACACCCACAGATTACCAATCAGAACACATCTGCTGATAACCAATCAGAACACATCTGCTAACAACCAATCAGAACACACCTGCTGACGGCCAATCAGAACATACCTGCTGACGGCCAATCAGAACACACCTGCTGACGGCCAATCAGAACACACCTGCTGACAACCAATCAGAACACATCTGCTGACACCCAATCAGATCACACCTGCTGACGACCAATCAGAACAAACCTGCAGATTACCAATCAGAACACACCTGCTGATACCCAATCAGAACACAAGTGCTGACGACCAATCAGAACACATCTGCTGATTACCAATCAAAACACACTTGCAAATGTCCAATCAGAACACACCTGCTGATGGCCAATCAGACCACACGTGCTGACGACCAATCAGAACACACCTGCTGACACCAATCAGAACACACCTGCTGA
>NC_056508.1:48922599-48925912 GCF_014905685.2 Nematolebias whitei
TGCTGATGACCAATCAGAACACATCTGCTGATGACCAATCAGAACACGCCTGCCGACGACCAATCAAAAGATGGAAATGTGGGGGTTTTTTATTATTTTTTTTATTTATTTGTTGTCCCAGGTTGAATAACAAAATCAATATAAAAATTAAATGTCTTTTCAGGATGTGAAAGCGCAGCGCAGCATTCCTCTGATTGGTTTTGAGGTCGCACTACCTGAGTCATCTGATCGCCTGGAGAGACGACACGCCTTCAAGATCTCCCAAAGTCACCTGACCCTCTACTTCAGTGCAGAGGGGGAGGAGCTACAGCATAGGTGGATGGATATCTTGACAAGAGCAGGGAGAGGGGAGGAGCCTCTCAGCCACCAGCCAATCGTAGAGAGTCTGGAGGAGGTGGGGGAGGAGCTTGCTGATGAGGTGGAAATAGATGACACATGATTCTGATTAAAGACACAAACATGAAGGCGGAGACTTCAGAATGAGTCCTTATTGGACAGAAAAACTAATTTGAAGGACTCATCCAGAACCAACCCAGAATCAATGTAGGCCTAATCCAGAACAAATCCAAGACGATAATTGTAATGATTCCACAACACAAAGAATAAAACAGGAAATGTTTTGAATAAATCAGTGTTTGAGTTCTGAAGTGTAAAAAGCACTGGACCAGAACCAAATCAGAAGAACCTTTTACACTGCAGTGTTCTCCTGACTGAACAGAGTGAAGAACATTGTACAGCCTGGGACTGTGTCCAGCTCCTCTGAACTTTTCAGGTTCTGGGACCTTCCAGAACTTTCTTCCAGTTTGTGATGTTGCAGTGGGATCAGCTGAGGACAGACGCTTTCCTCCACCACAGAAGAACTCTGCTGGACGACTTAAACAAAAACCACTCTGTCTCTGGTTTCCCTCCATCAATCACCAACGTTCAGGTCCACAGGCTCCACCTTCTGTGACCCATCTGAAGAGGAACCACTTGGTCAGACCAGAACTCTCCACTGGTCACTGAATCCTGAAGGTTTTTTGTCCTGGGTCAAACTTCCTGTGGAGGAACTTGGTTCAGCAGCACAAGATGTTCTGAGAGGTTCTGAGAGTCCAACAAGCCAGCATCCAAGTCCAACATCAGGTCCCTGCAGGACAACTGCTACCTCAAAAAAGTCTCCTGAGGAACAGAATCACGATGGAACAGAACCACAGACCAACACCTGGTGTGGTTCTGTTGTTTCCACTGCTTGAGGTTCTAGAAGTTAGAGTTCTTCCTGCCAAGCAGGTGATGAACTACATTACCCAGCAGCCTCTGCTCTGATTGGCTCCATCCTCTGCTGGTGAAATGGGGTACAGCAGGTCTTAAAAGGTTCTATAAGTTCTACAGAACCTTCAGTTCTATTTACCTCAGAATGTTCCGTATCAGTACATAGAAACTCATTATTGACTTTAAATCCTGATGTTTGGCCAAAAGAAAAACAAACAACAACAAACAAAACTTTTTACAGAAAAAAGCTGTTTCCTGTGGTTCTGATCCACTTTCTTTGGTTCTGATTCACTTCCTGTGATTCTGATCCACTTCCTGTGATTCTGATCCACTTCCTGAGGTTTTGATTCACTTCCTGTGGTTCTGATTCACTTCCTGTGGTTCTGAACCACTTCCTGTGGTTCTGATCCTCTTCCTGTGGTTCTGAACCACTTCCTGTGGTTCTGATCCACTTTCTTTGGTTCTGATCCACTTCCTGTGATTCTGATCCACTTCCTGTGGTTCTGATTCACTTCCTGTGGTTCTGATCCACTTCCTGTGGTTCTGATCCTCGTCCTGTGGTTCTGATCCACTTCCTGTGGTTCTGATTCACTTCCTGTGGTTCTGAACCACTTCCTGTGGTTCTGATCCTCTTCCTGTAGTTCTGATCCACTTCATGTGGTTCTGATTCACTTCCTGTGGTCCTGATCCACTTCCTGTGGTTCTGATTCACTTCCTGTGGTTCTGAACTACTTCCTGTAGTTCTGATCAGCTTCCTGTGGTTCTGATCCTCTTCCTGTGGTCCTGATCAACTTTCTTTGGTTCTGATCCACTTCATGTTTTCCTGATCCACATCCTGTGGTCCTAATTCACTTCCTGTGGTTCTGATTCACTTCCTGTGGTTCTGATCCTGTTGTCCTGATCCACTTTATGTGGTCCTGATCCACTTCCTGTGGTTCTGATTCATTTCCTTTAGTTCTGATCCACTTCCTGTAGTCCTGATCCACTTCCTGTGGTTCTGATCCTCTTCCTGAACGTCTGAGTATTTCCAGTAGTTCTGATCTACTTCCTTTGGTTCTGATCTACTTCCTGTGTTTCCGATCCACTCCCTGTGGTTCTGATCCTCTTCCTGTGGTTCTGATCCTTGTTGGACTTCATGTGAGTCAGCAGCTCAGTCGGACCAAGCAGCTGATCAATAATCCAACTTAAGATCGATCAGAAATGAAAAAAACAACCAGAGACAAGAAACAGGCACCAGGAAATGGTCTCTAAGGGGAATTGGTGGGTCGTCAACAGGAAGTCGATCAGGCTGCAGGTCTTGGATGTTTCCTGTGATTAGGCGGAGCCCTTGTGATCTGGACCAGAATCCCTCCTGGTGCGTCACGTTTTGCAGAAAGTGTCTCGATGGTGAGGAAAGTTCTGATTCCTAAAGTTGTTCCTCAGAATCTGGACATGTTTGTGAGTCTGGCTCTTGTTGGTTTGCGTCATGCAGAAGAAACAAAGTACACTTCTTGTAAATATAATAATTTATTTTAATTTAATAATTTATTTTCTTGTGATGTGATGGGCATGTGACTGCAAAGGTTAGCACTTCCTGTTGTGTTCATCACAACCATGCGATTTTAGATCACTGAATCTCAAAGAAAGTCAAAAGTGTTTCTGACCCTGGTCCCATGTGAGGCCAGAGAGTTAGCCTAGCTTAGCACAAAGACTGTAAGCTGAGGGAAACTGTTAGCACAGGTGAGCTATCATTCAACGTGCCTGATGTCCGGGTGCAGCTTTCTTCCTGGCCTGTGTGGACTCGTTAGAGACAAAAAGGTTTAGAACACAGAACCTTATGTTCTTACTACGGTTTTATTTCCTGTCAGACAAGAATAAGCTGACATTGTTCCTGTTTTATCTCTTCAGCTTCATTTAACTGAAACATGGTCAAATAGAGAACAATTTACATTCTGGGGGCATGGCTTCATATTCAGTTCAGTCTATATGTCACCAAGTCACAACAGAGTCGTCTCAGACACTGAACAGAAACATTCATGTATAAAATAATAACTGAACAGAAACATTCATCTATAAAATAATAACT
>NC_056508.1:48925922-48926083 GCF_014905685.2 Nematolebias whitei
TCTATAAAATAATAACTGAACAGAAACATTCATCTATAAAATAATAATTGAACAGAAACATTCATCTATAAAATAATAACTGAACAGAAACATTCATCTATAAAACAATAACTGAACAGAAACATTCATCTATAAAATAATAATTGAACAGAAACATTCAT
>NC_056508.1:48926183-48935290 GCF_014905685.2 Nematolebias whitei
TATAAAATAATAATTTAACAGAAACATTCATCTATAAAATAATAATTGAACAGAAACATTCATCTATAAAATAATAATTTAACAGAAACATTCATCTATAAAATAATAATTGAACAGAAACATTCATGTATAAAATAATAACTGAACAGAAACATTCATGTATAAAATAATAATTGAACAGAAACATTCATGTATAAAATAATAATTGAACATTATTTATCTGAGGAGCAGCTTTGAGTTTAACTCCATCACTGAACTCTCATCTTGAACAAGCATGAAGGCGACAGTGGAAAGAAAAACTCCCTCATGAGGAAGAAACCTTTAGCAGAACCAGGATCAGGACAAGAGGACCATCTGCTTCAACTGGCAACAGACACACACAGTGTGGAGCGTGGCTTAATATGATTTTAGCAGTGGCACATTAACAGTTAAACAACAGTTAAAGAAAATGATGCTCAACTTTTTCACTGTCTTTAGAAGAGAAAGCTCTAAAGTTTCAGTTCCACCCAAGGGGCAGCAAAGTTGAATGTTCTTCACCTGGTTCAGTTCTGAGGCAAGGAGCTGAGAAGACATCAATGAATTCTGTGCACAGGTGGAGCCGAGAGCTGCAGTCTAAAGTCCCTTTTTCATTAGTAACGGTACAGCACGGTTCGACTCAACTTGTCACGGTTCCAAAGCTTTTCCACTTGCAGCAGTTCGTTGAACCGGCCCCTTTTTCTCTGGGGTCCCAAACGTGCCGGACTGGCCCTAAGACTTGACGTCAGAGCACTGTCGGTCACTGATTGGTCAGGGGGTGGAGTCACTGGCTGTTAAAGAAACTTTCACAACACCCTGATCCGCCATGTGCAACTACTCAACTCGAGGAGCAACTGGACCTATTTTAAAGATTTTAAAAACAATAATGACAACACCGTGGTCTCATGCTGAAGTGTTGGCATTTTTTGTGTTTGGTGGCCGACGACAAAATTCAGAGCAAGCTAGATACTGTAGAGTTCTGCCGGTCCCCCGGTCCTCTCCACCGGAGCCTTGGAGCCCCCTGAGGCCAGGCAGGGCATCATCTCCCCAGCTTTGAGCTCTGCTGGTCACCACGGAAGATCCTCCGCAGTGACCAGCAGAGCATGCGAGGCTGGGGCTCACGTGCTCCTGAAGGCCAGACCCCGAGTCCCGGCAGGCACAGGCGGACCAGGACAGGTCTGGGACGAAGGGTGGAAAAGATCTTTTATTTTCATAAGTTTATACTTCTACCCACTCCCTTGAATATGTAAAACAAAAAGTTTTGACATTATGCTTCATGCTGTATTTATTTATTTATTTATTTTTACATATTCAAAAAATAATAAACTAAACTAACTAAAGTAAAACATTTTATGTGTATATAAAAAAAATGAATCAGTGACAATTAAAAATAAAAAAACGGTGCCGGCTTTATCATGAAATCCTGTTTTCACTTTAATGACTTTATTAAATAATATGTTGAAAAATCATAAAAAGACACAAAATTATTGGATCTCAGGAATATTTCCCTCAAACATGTTTAAAGAAGAGACACGGCCTTTAGTTTAACTTTATTCTAACCCACAGATGAACAAATCACAAAACAAGAATTAAACTTTAACACAAAGCTAAAAGTAAAATAAATATCTGTGAACAAGAAACAAAACTACACATCTAATTGAACAATAAAAGACACAATGAGTGCAAATACAACAAATGGTGGAGATACGTATACAATTTTAAATATAGATGTTTTTATGGAATCTGGTTCATCAGAGATTTAATGGTTCATTAAAAGCTCATTAGCAGGATTTATATATATAATTCTATCATTTTAATAATCTGTATTTTTTTAAATTTGCCAGATCCTTCCAAATCAATTCTCAGCCTGTTCTGAAACCTGTTTCAGTTTTAGCGCCAGCAGCTGGTAAGGCGCATGCCGTCAAGTTTTGTACTCTGAAGCCACCCACTAGAACCATTACTGAGAGTATAATGGAAACACAACTCTTACCGTGCTGAGCCGAGTCGAACCGTGCTGTACAGATACTAAAGGTACTAATGGAAAAGGGGCATAAGACACCTGGGGAGCAGCTGGGGGGTTAAGGGCCTTGGGCCCAGTGTGGGGCAAACGAGGGTGGAGGCAGGCTGCTTCAACTTCCCCACCCACATACTTCTGGTGTCGGTCCGGGGAGGTGAAGTGACACGGTGTAAGCTGAGCTGAGACGGCTAGAACCAGAGCCGGATCTCAGGACGCTGAGGCAGACAGCGTCCAAGAACTAGAGACATTTGGAGGACACTGTGGACAGCACAGCAAGTGAAGACACGCAGGGAGCTGATTTCTAAAACCTCCTGAAGTCTGAAGCAGGAATTATTTCTTTTATCAACAACTCTCTGCCAGCTGGACCCATGGGCTGATGGGACAAAACAGGAAACACTTTGAAAGCCTGACAGGAAGTAAAACTGACAGGAAGTGTATGACATTTATTTCAGTTTTGCCAGAATGTGATATTTAATTTTAGTGACAAGTTTAATGAAATATTTGAAGTTATATATGTTGTAATTGTTGTCATGACAACGGCAATCAGACTTCACAGAAACACAAATGCAGTCAAAGTGTAACAAGATAAATAAAATGATGATGCATGTTCGATATTGATGAATATTAAAATTGACAGATTTTGGGAAGCCAGCTCGCCTCAGTTCTTTGTTTTGCTTGTCTCTGTGTGTAACAGTCTCCTGATCATTCAGCTGATGGACAGGAAAGCACATTTTATTACCGACCAGTCTGCCCGCTGGCCCTCAGGCTCCGCTTCTGCTCATTGTCAATTTATTTCTATAGCACATAAAAACAACAAAAACTGACCCAAGTGCTTCTCATCCATCCATCATCTTCCGCTTGTTTCCAAGTGGGGTCGCTGGGGCAGCAGCTTGAGCAGGGAGGCCCAGACAGCTCGTTCCACAGCCTCTTCTAGCTTTTCTGGGGGGACCCCAAGGTGTTCCCAGGCAAACCGAGACACATAGTCTCTCCAGCATGTCCTGGGTCTTCCCCGGGGTCTACTTCCAGTTGGACATGTTCGAAGCACCTCTCTAGGGAGGCGCCCAAGGGATATCCTTACCAGATGCCCAAACCACCTCAACTGGCTCCTCTGGATGTGGAGGAGCAGCGGTTCTGCTCCGAGTCTCTCCTGATAACTGAACTTCTCACCCTGTCTCTGAGGGAGAGTCCAGCTTCCCTGCGGAGGAAACTCATTTCAACGTCCTGTATTCGCGATCTCGTTCTTTCAGTCTCTACCCAGAGCTCGTGACCATTGGTGAGGGGAGGAACGTAGACTGACCGGTGAACAGAGAGCTTTGCCTCACAGCTGTAGAGGGATTTGTGGTTGGATGTCTATATTGTAAATTATTAGCTATGAGTTAAGCTCATAAGATATGCATTTATTATGCAAATAACCTCGTTGTGCGGGCACCACCTCTTTCCAGAGGAAAAAATCAGTCTCTAACCCTCAAATTAACTGTAACTGAAACGTGAATCCTTTCCTCGTGTTTAAAGGGCATCAAGTCAGTTAATACACACAGCTATGCCAAAATAATCACAAATTTAGTTGATTTTATGTATTTTATTACAAAAATAATAATCTGATGTGTATATATGATGAAGATTATTCATAAAAATGAATACACAAATTAATAACAAAATCACTTTGTGTCAAAGGTTACTTGATTATTAAATTCAGTGTAACTTTTTATAAAAGGCAGATTTTTGGACTGGTTCTGTTTGTGGTGTAGTTAAAATTGTGTCCTAATTAACTGTGGTGTATAGGAAGACATATAATTGATGTATGATCACCAGAAAGGCATCAAAGGTCTCTTGTCCTACCAGAAGGAGTCGTCAGAATGTCCACAACTGCTTATGAGTGATGCCAGCGGTGCCTGAGATGCTCTGGGTGACTGAAGAGGAGGATTTATCCTCAAAGGTCACCAGTCATCCGTTGGAGGGACCAAGGTCCGATCACTGGCTCTTTGAAGTCAGCTGGGATTCACCACTCTGCGGTGTCAAGGAGTTCTGGTTCAAATCTCAGGTTAATGCCAGGTTCTGTTTCTGGTCCTCTTCCTTCCCAGGACATCTCACTGGGAGGAGGTTATTCTCTGAAGTTTGCTTGAAGTTCGTTGATGTAGAAAGAGCGGTGAAGTGCATGAAGTAGAGTACGAAGTCAAGAAGTGAAGTGTCTGCCTGTGAGTTACAGAGTGACTTAGGACCTCCCCTCGGAAGAGAGATGGTTCATGAACCTTGTGTTTTGTAAAATCCAGAGCCCTGTAGAGAGAGAGAGCTGCGACACTCTTTGAACTCGCCGATACGCGTCACGTGGTTCATGCAGCTCCAATAGTTCCAAACAGTTCATCCTGTCAGTCTGAGCAGCTGCTGGAGCAACACTACACTAAAATCATCTTTTCTTACTTTACCTGTGTCTTTCAGTAATTACTGAGCAGTAACGAACTGATTACTGATTATTTCACAGACTATGCATTTTATCAAAGCATTGTTAGAAGCGGCTGATACATTTATCATTAAATTTTAGAAGGAAACGAGACTGCAAACATATTTGTTAGAAAAAATAATGTATATGCAATACAGTGATCAATATAGCCATATCAGTGGCTGGTTTGATAGTCCATATCAGCCATACCACGCTTTCCACAGAACAACTGTGTCAACTCTTGAAACTGTGCCTGCAGTCAACCTACTTCACATATGGGGAGCAATATTATAGGCAGAAACATGGGTGTGCTATGGGGTCTCCAGTTTCTCCTATTGTTGCCAACCTGTACATGGAGGAGGTAGAAAAGAGAGCCTTGACGTCCTTTTCAGGGACACCACCAAGTCATTGGTTCAGGTATGTTGACGACACCTGGGTTAAAATTAAATCTCATGAAGTCCAACATTTTACTGACCACATCAACTCTGTGGATAAATACATCAAGTTCACACGAGAAGATGTAAAAAATGGCAGGTTGACTTTCTTGGACTGTGAGGTCTCAGTCTCTGATAGAGGACATTTGCAAACTGAGGTGTACCGCAAACCCACCCACACAGACCAGTATTTGCAGTTTGACTCCCATCACCCTTTGGAGCACAAGTTAGGAGTCATCAGGACTCTGTACCACAGAGCAGACAGCGTCCCCACTAACTCAGGAGCCAGGCAGAAGGAGAAATCCCACACAAGACAGGCTCTAGAGCAATGTGGATATCCTAACTGGGCCTTCCTGAAAGCAGAGAAGAAACCCAAACAGGACTCCAGTCAGCATCAGGTGAAAAGGAGGAACCCAGACCCAGACCAGTGGTCATTCCATATGTTGAGGGAGTATCAGAGAAACTGAGACGTTTATTTTCTAAACATAACGTCCCAGTGGCTTTTAAACCCCAAAATACATTAAAGACTGGTTCATCCCAAAGATCCAGTCCCCCGGCACAAACAGAGTAATATTGTGTATGTTGTTCAGTGTCAGGAGGGTGATCAGTCTTACATCGGGGAAACAAAACAGCCACTGGCCAAAAGGATGGACCAGCACAGAAGATCAACATCATCAGGCCAGGACTCTGAGGTCTACACTCATCTCCAGGTCAGAGGTCACTCTTTCAGGGATGAAGATGTTCACATCCTGGACAGAGAGGAACGATGGTTTGAGAGAGGAGTAAAGGAGGCCATCTTTGTGAAAAGAAACCGTCCATCATTAAACAGGGGTGGAGCCTCCAGGTTCAACTGTCCCCCTCTTACAATGCTGTGATTGCTAGTATCACTCAGCCCTCTGTGAACAGTAAACAGCCATCAGGTGCTAATGATCCATTGTTAGGCTGATGGTCCTTCTTGAGCATGTGATCAGCTGGTTCTGGTTGTCAGCAGCAAACTGGTTGATCCACTCTGTGAAGGTGCTATTTAAGAGACTGAGCTGAATACAGCACCTCAGACTGAAGAAGTCCTTTGGATGAGAGACGAAACGTTTCTACATTTTTTTGTTGATTTGCTTTGTTGGTTTTTTTTGAATGTCCAGAGGACCAGATTGAACTTTTTTAGAAGTTCTAGCAGAACTACCTCATGACAGGCTGGAGACGTCAGCTGCGGCCTGCAGCAACTGGAGACATGCGCGCACTGCGTCAAGACGCACACCAGCGGTGGCAGAGCGAGCGGAAGCAAGTGGGGAAAAAAAAAAAGGGCTCTCTTAACATGTCGAAACCCAGCCTATTCATAGGCGGACCAGCAGCTCCATCAATTAATGTAATCACTACTGATTATCAAAGGTTAGAAATTATCCCATCTCCAAAATATATTAACAAAAGATCATTTGATTAAAGTCTATAAACAAAGCAATCAGAAAAAGGTAGAAAAAATAATTATAATGTGCCCGAAGCACATAACACCCCCACCCAAAGACTCTGAATGGGGAGTGATGTAACCGGTTAGAAAAAAACTCAACCCAGTCAGAGAAAAAGAAACCTCGGACTAAAGTCGTGAGAGTGCGACAGCAATGTTAAATGATTGAAGTCGTAGAGACCAGTTCATCAAGTGGCGGTTTTTATTACGCGTACCATCCTGGAGGAGGACGGCTCCGACGCCAGAATCACAAGCGTTCACAGCCAACTGAAATGGTACATCAAAACGAGGAGCAGACAACACAGGAGCGTTAACTAGTAAATGTTTAGTCTGATCGAAAGCAGATTGATACCGCTCAGACCAAATAAAAGCTACTTTAGGACTAAGTAGGTCTGTTAAAGGAGCAGCTACAGAGGAAAAGTTTTTGCAGATCCCCCTGTAGTAACCAACCATTGCTAGATAGCGGCGAAGCTCAGTACGAGTGGTGGGTACCGGAACAGACAAAATAGCCTCCACTTTAGCCTCAACGGGGCGTACTTGACCTCTCCCCACCCTTTTTCCAAGATAGGTCACTATCGTTTGGCTGAATTGGCATTTAGAAAGGTTAATTGTCAAATTAGCCTCACTCAGATGTGCCAAAACTGTCCTTAAATGTTTAACATGCTCAGCCCATGTAGCCGAACAAATCACTAAATCATCCAAATAAGCCTCACAGAATGACAAACCAGACAAAACCACATTCATTAGCCGTTGAAATGTTGCTGGGGCGTTATGCATCCCAAAAGCCATCACCGTATACTGAAGGAAATCGTTGGGTGTGACAAAAGCGGAAATTTCCTGGGCTCGTGCTGTTAAGGGTACCTGCCAGTATCCCTTCTGCAAATCCAGCTTAGTTACAAACTGGGCATCCCCCACATGGTCCACACAATCTTCCATTCGAGGCAGTGGATAACAATCTGGCTTAGTCACCCCATTTATCTTCCTGAAGCCAGTACAGAAACGGTTCTCCCCATTGGCTTTAATAGTCAAGAGGCATGGCAAACTCCACTCACTACTGCTTGCAACAGCAAGTCCATGTTTCACCATGTACTCCACCTGTGTCTTCAAACGGCGTCGCTTGTCCGGGTTCACTCTGTAAGGACGTTGTTTAATAGGCTTGGAATCACTAACATCAATATCAGGGCTGAGCGCACGAGTCTGAGTGGGAATGTCTGCAAACAGCAACCTATAAGACTGGAACAAATTAATGATATCAGCCTGCTTGGAAACATCAAGGTGAGACAACAAGAGAGGTAAGTTTTTCAACACCTCTGAATTTGGAAATTTCCCCTCCGTGACAGCTGGGGAAAAGACGTCCTCTTCAGGTTCAGCACTGGACAGCTCCTCCCATGCGTCCGCACCTGCCCCATCGACTACGTCAGCTCGCTCACTGAAAACAATGTCACCTCCAGGTTCAGCACTGGACAGCTCCTCCCATGCGTCCGCACCTGCCCCATCGACTACGTCAGCTAGCTCACTGAAAACACAGCTGACAGCTTTATTCACAGAGGGCGCACGCTCAATATAAGGCTTCAGCATATTAATAGGATAGGCGTGATTGTCGCCTCCGATCAGGAGTAGAGATCAGATAATCTCGATCTCCGACCTTCCTCCTGATCGTGCAAGGGCCACTGTAGCACGCTTGTAAGCTGGAGTCAGGAACCGGAAGTAACGTTAACACTTTTTCACCAGGCTCAAAAACTCTCATAGTCGCATTTTTGTCAAATAAAGACTTCATTTTAGCCTGTGCTGTTTTAAGATTTTGTTTTGCTATCTCGCATGCACTGTTCAGTTTCAGTGGTCAGTTTTTTTCACACATCCACTTCTGTTTTAATAGCTTGAAAGGACCTCAAACAGTGTGCACAAAAACCAAGTCCGACGGGCTAAACCCCAAAGACTCCTGAACCGCCTCCCGTATAGCAGAGTTGTAAATGTACACGTTCATCACAGTCTTTTTCGAACTCCAAACAGTAGGTGCGCAGCATTGTTTTTAAAGTTTGACGAAAACGCTCCAGTGCGCCCTGACTTTCTGGGTGACACGCGATGGAGCGACAGTGTTTTATATCTAGTTGATTTAAAACCTGTGCAAATACTTTGGACATAAAGTTAGACCCTTGATCAGATTCCTTCCTCAGTCTCTGAAATTACAACGTCACTGTTAGAATGAAGATTAATGTTCAATAAAAATATGACACGTCTTATTTAACACTGTTCGTACCAAAGTTTAATTTAGAACAACATGTGTGATCACTGGTCAGGTCACTGGTCAGGTCACTGGTCAGATCACTGGTCAGGTCACTGGTCAGATCACTGGTCAGATCACTGGTCAGATCACTGGTCAGATCACTGGTCAGGTCACTGGTCAGATCACTGGTCAGATCACTGGTCAGGTCACTGGTCAATAGTTAATAGTACTGGGTTACATTAGTACATGTACTGACACAGTCTCCACTATCAGATATGTTAAAAGCTACCCAAACAGAAAACCTTGGCTGAATGCAGAGGTGCGTACCCTGCTGGAAGCCAGGAACACTGCCTTCAGGTCTGGAAACTCAGAGGAGCTGAGTAGGACAAGAAAAGAGCTGGTTGCTGGTATTAAGAGGGCCAAGGCCACATATGCAAAGAGGATCGAGGGTCAATTCATCTCACAAGACCCTCGGAGCATGTGGAGGGGCATTAAGTGCATAACAGATTATAAAGGAAGGA
>NC_056508.1:48935390-48939584 GCF_014905685.2 Nematolebias whitei
CTGCTCAGGACTACCAATTATCCTTCCAGCATCCAGCTCTAAGGTTCTCCCTGCGACCTCCATCTCATTCTCTCCTCCATTCTGGTTTCCTTGGTCTGGCTCGCCCATCGAACTTTCCCCCCTGGATCCAACTTCCAAGCCTACAGAACAAACATCCAAGTAAGCTTTACAATTTAGCTCAATTGGACAAATATTGACAACTTACCTGTCTGTGCTGCCATACTCATCCTGTGTCTCTCCCCACAGTCTACTTCGGAGTTCCTGCCCTGCAATATAAATAAACTATTAACTTTTATTTGTCGTTGGTCTCGTGTTTTGGTTGACTCCTGGGTATCCATAGAGGCTTTATTAAGAAAACCTTGACAGAATGTTCCAGCCAACCAATAGCTCTGATACCCAGGACCTGACCAACACCGAGATGATTCAGCAGTCCTTATCCCTCCAAAACAAGATAATTGACAAACGGGATGCCAAATTAGAACAGATTATTGCCCAACAACAGACCTCTAAGTCCAATATGGAAGAATTGGGTGGCACATTGTTTGCACTAAATCAGAAATTAACTGCTCTCTTACCCCAGGCTCAAGTTGCGAACAATTCGCCTCCAGTTCCTGATGCGACACCCAGCGCTAACACTACGGTAACCCGTGAATCTGATATTCGCCCCTCTGAGTTTTTTGATGGTAAGACTAGTGATTGTGGCGGCTTTATTCTCCAATGCAGACTGGCCATCCTTCGTGCCCCTATCACTTATGCCTCAGACGCGTCCCGCATAACGTTTTTGATTAGCTCACTCAAAGGTATGGCTCTGCAATGGGCTAAGGCTTATCTCAATTCCCATAATATTGACAACATAACGTTTGATACCTTTCTTCAGGAGTTCCAGCGGGTTTTTGAACGTCCTTGTCACCAAGAGGAGGCTTCCAAGAGGCTAATAGCCCTTCGACAAGGTAAACAGTCCGTAGCGGACCACTCTATTAACTTCTGGGTCGCAGCGGAAGAGGCCCGCTGGGACAAAGTAGCATTAAAAGGAGTGTTTGTAAGTTCTCTGTCCGAGGAAATAAAGGATCAACTGGCTACTCGTGACGAACCGGATTCCCTGGATGATCTTATCAACCTGGACCTTTCGGATTGATGGTCGACTGCGGACATGTCAGCAACATAGGAACTACAGATCCCATTATGCTTCGGCATCTGAGCCACGCCCATTTCTGGGAATCGGCCTCCCTCCGTCCAATCCCCCTTTACCAGCTCTGACAAGCTCTGAGGTAGAGCCTATGCAAATTGGACGCACACGGCTTTCACCGGAGGAGAAGCAACGCCGGATTACAGCTCGGGTCTGCATTTACTGCGGTAAGCCTGGCCATTATATTGCAAACTGTTCAGCGAGGGTAAAAGGAGAGGCACACCATTAGACCAGGAGATACTGGTGGGCAATTCAATATTTTCTCCTGGAAATAGACTTGTTTTACCCACAACCTTATTAATCAGAGACATTAACCTTTCTGTTGCTGCTTTAATTGATTCTGGTGCTGAGCAGTCACTCCTTTTGTTGCAAACACGGTACCGTCTGAAGAATTGGATTTATCTAAGATCCCTACCTGTTATCATGATCTCACCCCAGTCTTCAGTAAACAGAAGGCCCTCTCTTTACCCCCACACCGACCTTATGATTGCGCAATCGATCTCCTTCCTGGTGCTCCCCTACCATCCAGTAGATTGTATAACCTATCTGGGCCTGAAAAAGAGACCATGAGGAAGTACATTGAGGAATCCTTAGCTTCAGGTATCATCAGGCCTTCCACTTCTCCACTAGGAGCAGGTTTCTTTTTTGTAGAAGGACAAGACTCTTAGACCCTGTATAGACTACAGAGGCCTGAACCAGATTACGACAAAGAATAAATACCCTCTGCCCTTAATTGATTCTGTTTTTGAACAATTACACTCTGCCACCATATTCACTAAACTGGACCTGCGTAACGCATACCATCTGGTGCGCATGAGGGAGGGGGATGAGTGGAAGACAGCTTTTAAGACACCCTTGGGCCACTTTGAGTATTTGGTCATGCCATTCGGCTTAACTAACGCCCCTGCTGTTTTCCAGACACTGGTGAATGATGTTCCGAGGGATTTCCTTAATGTTTTTGTATTTGTCTACTTGGATGACATCCTGATCTATTCTAAGAACCCCCTTGAACACACCAAGCATGATAGATCAGTACTCCAGAGACTAATGGAAAATAAGTTGTTTGTCAAGGCTGAAAAATGTGACTTTCATGTGCACTCTGTGTCCTTCCTTGGATTCATTTTTGAAGAAGGACTTGTTCGATCTAACCCTAAGAAAGTAAGGGCAGTCTCTGAGTGGCCTACACCTGAGAACCGCAAGCAACTGCAAAGGTTCCTTGATTTCGCCAATTTTTATAGGCGCTTTATCAAAGACTACAGTTGTATTGCCCTTCCTCTCACTCAACTTACATCTACCCTTAGGACTTTCTCCTGGTCTTCTAAAGCCGACATGGCATTCAATGAGTTAAAGAAGCTTTTTGTATCTGCTCCCATCCTCTCCCACCCAGACCCAGCTAAACAGTTTATCCTTGAAACCGATGACTCTGATTCTGGGGTCGGGGCTGTCCTCTCGCAACGAGCTGAGGAGGATGGAAAATTACACCCATGTGCATTTTTTTCCCGACGTCTGTCCCCAGCTGAGCAGAATTATGATGTGGGTAACCGTGAACTCCTTGCCATAAAACTAGCCCTAGAAGAATGGAGGCACTGGTTAGAGGGAACTGAACTTCCTTTCATCATCTGGACAGACCATAAGAATCTTGCTTACATCCAGAATGCTAAAAGGTTAAATGCTAGACAGGCTCGGTGGTCATTATTTTTCGCCCGCTTCAATTTCCTCATTACCTACTGCCCAGGCTCTCATAATGTAAAACCTGATGCTTTGTCTCATCAGTTCTCCTCCTCAGAACTTTCCAAGGCAGATGTGAATATCCTGCCATCAGCATGCATGGTTGGTATGATCACCTGGGACATTATAAAGGTTATCAGGGAAGCTCAACAAACAGATCCCGACCCTGGTACTGGACCCCCCAATAGATTGTTTGTTCCTGCTTCCTCTAAAAAACAGGTTCTGGAATGGGTCCACTCATCAAAACTGACCTGCCATCCCGGTTTCAACCGCATGCTGTCTTTCTGCAGGCGACATTTTTGGTGAAACAAGATGCACAAGGACATTAGAGAGTATGTGGCGGCCTGTCCTGTCTGTGCCAGAAGTAAACACTGTAGCCAACCGCCTGCTGGCCTCCTCCAACCACTACCTACCCCTAGTAGACCCTGGTCCCACATAGCATTAGATCTCATCACTGGTCTACCGCCCTCTGCAGGTAATACTACAATCCTGACTATTGTTGATCGATTTTCAAAGTTTGCACATTTTGTTCCACTTTCCAAGCTTCCTACTGCCCTGGAGACCGCTCAACTCATGGTTCACCACGTTTTCCGCATACATGGGATTCCTGTGGACATTGTATCGGATAGAAGTCCTCAATTCATCTCCCAAGTATGGAAGTCATTTTGCACAGCTCTTGGGGCCTCGGTCAGTCTCTCATCTGGTGACCATCCTCATTCTAATGGTCAGACTGAGAGATGTAACCAAGAATTGGAGGCCACCCTAAGGTGTGTTATCAATAATAATCCCTCAACCTGGAATCAGCATCTGGTCTGGATTGAATATGCCCACAATTCTCTAACCTCCTCCACTACTAACCTGTCCCCATTTGAAGCATTCCTTGGCTACTCACCGCCGCTGTTCCCCAGTCAGGAAGTTGAGGTGGCAGTCCCTTCTGTTCAGCATCACCTACGCCGATGCCGCAGGATCTGGCGACAGACCAAGGAGGCCCTCCTCCGCACCGCAACACGGAACAAGAAGTTTGCAGATAAACGTCGAGCCTCAGCCCCCACCTACCACGTTGGACAGAAGGTATGGCTTTCATCACACAACATCAACATTAAAGATACCCCAAAGAAGCTTTGCCCTAGATTCATCGGCCCATTCCCCATCGAACGTACCATTAACCCTTCAGCTGTGAAACTTACCCTGCCCTCATCCATGAGGATCCACCCCACATTTCATTTCTCCCAGATAAAACCTGTCTCTGAGAGCCCTTTGTGCCCTCCTGCCTGTCCCCC
>NC_056508.1:48939684-48940300 GCF_014905685.2 Nematolebias whitei
CTACCCGTATCATTGCTGACCATCCAGCATTCACTGTTCGCCGCATCCTTGGATGTTCGACGCAGGGGCAGGGGGTTCCAATATCTCGTCGACTGGTAGGGATATGGCCCAGAAGAAAGATCCTGGATTCCCCGATCATTTATTTTGGACCCTAGCCTCATTTCAACTTTTTACAATGACCACCCAGAAAGAAGGTTGAGATCGGCAAGAGGCGACTCTTGAGGAGGAGGCACTGTAGAGATTCGAGTTTTGTTTGTACAGGTTTACTTTCAGTTTTCTGAGGGGCATGAGGGAACTGATTACTCCCAGCTGCTACCACTCTCTTGATGAGAAGACTCCAGTACTTAAGGCCCTGGGAAGCTTCTGGACCCTGCTGGAACATTGTCCCACTTACGGTACCGTGTCCAGCTCAGACTAGATTCAGAGTTCCCTACTGTGACTAAAAACCTGTTTTCTTCTTACCTCCTGTAGCTCCTTGTGAAGTCCAGTCTCCTCGTCATCCTGGTTCTGTCTCGTGCCTCCCCGCACCAGAAATCTTCCCTCGTGAGTTTTCTCCCTCATTCAAGCCTCTGCTCAGGACTACCAATTATCCTTCCAGCATCCAGCTCTAAGGTTC
>NC_056508.1:48940400-48943024 GCF_014905685.2 Nematolebias whitei
CAGCTACAAGTACTTGGGTGTACTTGTAGCTGGAGACCACTTCCACCGCAGATCCTCTTATGTTCAGGGGGGTGTAGGTGTTTTTGTTCCTTCTGAAGTCCACAATCATCTCCTTTGTCTTCTTCACATTGATGTGAAGGTTATTCTCTCTGCACCAGCTCTCCAGGTGTTCCACCTCAGCAGGTGTGTTCTTATTGGGCGTCAGTGGGTGGTGTTGGCTGTAATGATGAAAGTGGCCTGTAGGGGACTTCAGCAAGTCTTCAGCTGGTTTCTCAGTGTACCTACAGTCAAATAAATCCAGCCTATAAAGTGAAAACTTACCTGTGGAGCTCCATAGATGTAGAGCACCAGTGGTTCATTTTCAGGGATGACAAACCATGATTTTTGCCAACTCCGCCCACTTCCTTTCTCCATAAGGTGAAGAAAACTACAGATTATGCTGTTCTCGGCTGCTAGCGAGGCCTGCTTCTATGGCAACAAGGAGGAAAAGGACAGAGAATCAGTTTTAGTAACACAAACACCTGGTGATGTCACACTGATGTCAGACTGACCTCCAGAATGGAGCGCCGCCTCTGGCTGCTGCTGCTGCTCAGACCACCAGGTGATGGAGATGCTCCCACCAGAGTCACATAGCAGTCCACACAAACACGGTTGGTCCGGTTGTTGTCATATGACAGACGAGCACGAAACTCCGAACACTTCCCACAAATCACCTGCGACGATAGACAGATGGTCAAAGACAGACGACAGTAGGAGATGATCTCATGACTGGGGGGGATGAACGCACGTGTCCGCAGGCCTTGCAGTGGTGCCGTCTCTTGGTGATGGAGTTAAACGGCTCCTGGCACTTCATGCATAGCGTCACTTCCTTCTCTCTGATCGGAGTTGGAGCTCGTTTCCCCAACTCCACACAACTCTGAAAAACAAACAGAACCAAGAGGAGTAATCACCCAGGTGGTTCTGCCTGTGGTGCTACAGAGGTACCACTGGGGGTACCACTGGGGACATTGCAGCATTACTGGGGAGTGAGGCGGAGTAGACTCCTCATCTCGCAGAGGATAGTTCAGCTGTCTGAAGCTCTCTGCTGTATCCTCGTAGCGTTGGACCGTGGCCCGGATGGCCTGAAGACAGAATCACAACAACTTAAACAGTTTATTTTCTCAACTCATGATGAAACATAAGAACTCTTGTGAATCTTGGAGACAAATGACAAGACAAGAGTAATGAAACCAGTGAGTTAACAGCAGGCCGGTGGTTCTGGTTCTGGTACCTAATTATAGTTAACAGATAATGACTGTGTGACGAGGTCAGACGTCAGAAGTGGGATGTGATGAGTGTGACTCTAGTGACTAGTGTCACGCATCTCTTACTTTTTATAAGTGCATAGTTACCATGGAAACATCAGAGTTAGTTGCTAGGATACAAAACTACTGGTAAATATATTTCATCTTCAAAAGTGTCACAAACCTTTTGTTAGTTTCTATGGCAACGTATTCTACTGGAAAAACCTCTTATTCAAAGATAAGTGTTCACTTGGCTGCGTTAATAAATCACTGTGGCCTTTGAAGAGCTTGTTTTATCATCATGACTTTCAAATATTTAAAGGCTGCTAAATTAAACTGGTCACATAAAGTTGGACTTTCCATGACTGAACTGTTGTTTTTACGTTTGTAACACATTTTACACAATCACAGGTTAACATGGAGGAGTTCACTGATTTTTTTTTAACAGTCTTTTTATAGACAAAGAAAACAGAACAAAACAAAGGAACACAGAACATCCCCTCCAACACGGGACCAGTCACACACACACACACACAAATAAATCTCACAGGCATTGACAAGTTCTCAATAAACGACATAAAGGGCTGCCAGGTGTCCCAGAAACATCCCACAGAACCTTTCAGAGTGTGTCTGATTTTTTCCAGATGGATATGGTACATCACCTCCCTTACCCAGTGTGTACTGGGGGGTGTGGGTCCTTCCAGTTGCACAAAATTAACCTCCTGGCCAGAAGAGAGCCAAAAGCAATCACATCTTTCTCGCATTTGTTGAAGGACGTGTCCACCGGGATCACCCCGAACAATGAGATAAGTGGTGATGGGTGTACAGTTTTGCCACATATCCTAGAGAAGGTGTCAAAAATAGACTGCCAAAAGGTCTGCAGTTTGGGACAGGTCCAGAATGTATGCAGGAGTATAGCTGGAGTTTGTTTACAACGATTGCAAGCTGGGTCCAGATCGACCTTGATCTTGGACAATGTCAATGTTTTCTTAATAAAGCCTCTATGGATACCCAGGAGTCAACCAAAACACGAGACCAACAACAAATAAAAGTTAATAGTTTATTTATATTGCAGGGCAGGAACTCCGAAGTAGACTGTGGGGAGAGACACAGGATGAGTATGGCAGCACAGACAGGTAAGTTGTCAATATTTGTCCAATTGAGCTAAATTGTAAAGCTTACTTGGATGTTTGTTCTGTAGGCTTGGAAGTTGGATCCAGGGGAGAAAGTTTGATGGGCGAGCCAGACCAAGGAAACCAGAATGGAGGAGAGAATGAGATGGAGGTCGCAGGGCGAACCTTAGAGCTGGATGCTGGAAGGATAATTGGTAGTCCTGAGCAG
>NC_056508.1:48943034-48949248 GCF_014905685.2 Nematolebias whitei
GAACCTTAGAGCTGGATGCTGGAAGGATAATTGGTAGTCCTGAGCAGAGGCTTGAATGAGGGAGAAAACTCACGAGGGAAGATTTCTGGTGCGGGGAGGCACGAGACAGAACCAGGATGACGAGGAGACTGGACTTCACAAGGAGCTACAGGAGGTAAGAAGAAAACAGGTTTTTAGTCACAGTAGGGAACTCTGAATCTAGTCTGAGCTGGACACGGTACCGTAAGTGGGACAATGTTCCAGCAGGGTCCAGAAGCTTCCCAGGGCCTTAAGTACTGGAGTCTTCTCATCAAGAGAGTGGTAGCAGCTGGGAGTAATCAGTTCCCTCATGCCCCTCAGAAAACTGAAAGTAAACCTGTACAAACAAAACTAGAATCCCCACAGACAACTTGTCTTTGGACCCAACATTTTTCAGTCAGGTCATCTGGACAGTTTCTTTTTGTGCTGAAACGTTTTGCCTTCGATCCAGAAGTCTTGACAAACTGGTTGAAAATAACAAAGTCCATGCTCATTAATCCAGGTATAAACAACACTGTCAACATGGAAGAGGGCTGGCAATGGAGGAGGGGCGTACCAAAAAAACCATCTTAGCACCAACATAAATGGTTTGTTCCACTTTGGAGTAAGCTGTTAGAGGAAGAATCAGTTTTGTGTGTTTCCTTGACTGATGAAGCCTTCTGGATCGAAGGCAAAACGTTTCAGCACAAAAAGAAACTGTCCAGATGGCCTGACTGAAAAAAGTTGGATTTTATATCTGGATTATTGAGCATAGACATTGTTGTCTTTGGACCGTTGGCTATGTATTGTAACCCCAGATTCTATGAGTATAGGCATAGCCCTTTAAGGCTGTCACTAGTGGGTTTCTCCAAGCGCGCCAACACTGAAAACTTTAGTCCACGCCCACCTGTTATGTGAACCCCACCCAAGTCAGACTCTGTTCTGGGGATGGCAACAGGGTTTCTAGCACTATGTTGAACCTTGGGGGTGCTGCTTCAAACTGCAGCGTGTAGCCCTTGTTGATTAAACAATCCATCCATTCGTTCATGTACATGTCCATGCCGTGCTGCACGCTGAGAGCTAATATGCGTGTATGTTTTGTGCCGTGTGTAACATATGACCCCTGCCATTGTCGTTCGCAGAGATGAGATCTCTGCGTGGACCCATGGGGGGCTTAAAGTGAAAGGTTGTTTATCAGCTCTAATGTGGCATTTTTCACACCACCCTGCAGCCTCACTTAGGTGGGGGGATTGTGTATTCTGAACAGGCGGAGAAATCGAGCACTGCTTCAGAGGGGGCCTGTTCTCAGCACTCACCTCCATGTCATACTCCACCATCAGGTGGGAGAGGGCAGCTGAAGGAGGAGGAGAATGAGGAGAAAAGCCTGCACGCAAAGCGCCAGCTCCTGCCGCGGGTTCATATTCTGACTGTTTGGAGGTGGTGAAGTTTTGGAGTTTTTTAAACGTCTGTTTAAAAATTACATTTCACTTTGTGTGGAGGGTGTGTGTGAAGATAGAGTGACAGGGTCATTTGGAGGATTTTGCTCTTAGAGTGAAGTTTGTGTTTTATTTTAAAACATTTCACAATATTGTCACACACATCCCACCCAAGAAGTCATTTCTTTTGATGCCTTCGATTTTAACAAAGAGTGATGACAACAGTGGACAACAACAACAACAACAACAGTCATAAAAGAGGCATGCAAATTTAAATTTCTTCTCTTTTTTTTAACAAATCAAAACAAAAACAACCAAAAGGACAGTCAAAAGGAAAAGTAGCGAAAAGAAAAAAAACAGCTAGATCATAAGGCCGTGTAGAAAACTGAAAACACGAACATGTCTACATTGGTTTTTGCCAGGAACTTAACAGATGTTTAAAGTCACTTAGAGAGGTCAAGGTCTAAGACTTGTTCCAGGGCATCTAATGATGACTGCAGCAGGTCCAGAACTGACTGGAAGTGGGGGTTGAATAGTCCATCCGGACTAACAAGACCCTCCAGCAGCTCTTTCTTAATGTCTCCTGGGGCAGATGAAGAGAGTCTTAGCCACATTTGACATTGAATCATCGTCACCCAGATCATGATGCGGGCAATGCAGACTGCTTGGGCCGCGCATAAAATCATGTTGAGGTCCGCAACAGTGCAGAGCTCATCCAGCTCTTCTGAGGAGAGGTTCGGCTCTTTAGTTTTTTTGGATATACTAGACGCTAGCATCGCCACAATGTTGGTCGCTGTGGCAGCTGCGGCCGCTGTGGCCGGTTGAGACAAACACTGATGAATCCTGTCAGTAAGTCTAGTGGTCAGTTGGTCGTCAGAGGATGAAGGGATGGGACATTGTCCGACGCACCGAGACACTCTAACCCAGAAAACAGTTAACAGGCTGGGTTCCAGGGGACGAACAGGTGGAAAGCCTTTACAGTATATGTGAGTCCCTCTACCTTCGTGATGGGCATTTAGGTGAAGACTGGTGCTCTCAGCTTCAGCGGGTCAATGGCCAATCCTGAGAGGTAGGTTGACACTGTCGGAAACAGAGGCCAGACTGGATCCTGGTGACCGGAGTGCTGAACGGCGAATCTTCCTGCCAAGACGTTTGGGGGCAAAGACACTGATTTTCCCGGCACAGTCAGGTCGTTTGCACTCGCTGCCTTCTGAATAATGTCTGGCAGAGCATAGACGAGTGCGCCAATAACCGGGATGGGGGTGGTGGTTGACATTGGGATGCCCTGGGAACCACCTATCAGTGCCAGTTCCATGTCCCGTCCTCTAGCCAGGGAGGAGAGAGCAGAACTGCTAACTGTCTCTCCGTCGGAGGCGGAAGTGTCTGAATCCTGCTTCGTGTTGAAGAGGTCAAGGACCTTGTCCAGCAGGTAGCTCTTTGACATCTGAAACGCTTCTTTGCCAGAAGAGAAGATGGTGAGCTGGCATTGTTTCCCTTGGAGCAAGAGAACCTTGCAGGAAGTAAGCCTGCGGTGTCATGGCTTGACCAGCGTGTTCTGCTCCAAGACATCCTTCGAAGATGGCATGCAGGTCGAAAGAGAGGATGTACCCTGTCATGCATGCTGAGCACAGGCGAATCACTCCACTGGTTCTCATCTTCTGCTCTTTAGTTTTCTATTTTGCTTGCTGGCTGAAGAAAATGGGGAGCCGAATCCCGGTCTCAGGAAAATTTATACTGACCAGGGTGAGCCCACACAGCAGGTGGGTATGCACTAAAGTTTTCAGTGTTGGCGCGCTGCGCGCAGGGATAAACCCACTAGCGACAGCCTTAAAGGGCGAAGCCTATACAAAATAAAACAGTGCAGCCTGTGCACTACCTTGAATTGGATTACAGCATGTCTCATGCAAATTGAAGATGAGTAAATGTTTTTAATAATCCTACTTGCGGCTCCTGAATCTTGCTGGAGGGAAGAAATCGATCTTGGAGAAGTTGCAAGCTTGGCTCAGCGAAAGTGACCACAAATTTGCCTGTTTAGCGTCACCATTGAAAAGTACTAGCGAGACTGTAAAGGCAGACGGAAATTAACGGAGTCGGCCTGACCCTAAACAACTGTTGCTATCTGAATCTGGCTCCCCCCATGTCGGCCTTTGAAAGTTGACTATCTCAAATTCTTCTGGATGTTATGTGAACAAGATGCTCTGCTCCCTCTCCCCGTTCCTTTCCCCAAGGACATCTGTGGACCTGTGTCAGAGCTCTACCGAGCCAGCTGATAAACATACTATCATTTATCAGGACTAAAGCTGGGGGGCACTATCTGGACAGTGTTCATGGACTTACTTTCCCTCAAAATCACCACCTTCACTGTCCTCCCTCATTTTACACTCCACCCCCAGTGCGGTAACGTAGGTTAGATGCGAAGGCGCCAGGTGGCTGCGTTGCTCACTTGGGCGGCCTGTGCTGGGAGCCCCACCCTCACCCACTCCACATGCATATGTCTTATTATGTCATCTGTATGTTGCTTTTTCTTGTGCTAAGTTTTTTTTTTACTTCACACTGTGTACCAGCAAGTACACAGTGTGAGATATGATTTTTTCCACCTCCTCTTTCCTCGTGTTTTCCCTTTTCCTTATCTAATGAAAAGGGCAGCACCTCCCATGAGTAAAGTCAAGTCAAGTCAATTTATTTATATAGGCTGCAGCTTCAGGCACCCCGTCTATCGATGTTTGTCTTTTGCTTCTTTGGACAAGCTGTAATGAAATGAAAATTAGTTGTGCTTCTGTGCAATGACAATAAAGACACTCTGATTCTGATTCATGAGGGGATTACAGCATGAACAAGGTCGTGTTTTGCTCAAGGAATTGGTCCAATCTATCCTTATTTCTTGACGTCTTCTTCTTCTACACTTGCCTCATTTTCTAGTTTTAAAAATCGTTTAAAATTCGTTTTTAAAGATACTTGCAAATGTTTTCATGCTTAGTAATGCTGTCGTTTGACTTTTACAAAGAACTGTTGTTAATGTAATTTGTGTTTCCTTGTTTGTTATAGACGTCTACATTTAATTGTTTTGTCTAACTGTATTGTTTCCCTTCCCTTGACCCTACAAGTGCCTGTTGGTGCTGCCAGGCCAGCTCTGTAAAGAAGAAGCTGTTCTTAGTGTTTATGCCGGGTTAAAAAAGGTGAAATGAAAAATCAGGCAGCTGAGGCTGAGAAAGCAGCGCTCTACCAACACTGTGTATTGTGGAGGTGGGGACCTCAACCAGTGATGCAGTCAGGAGGCAGAAGGAACACTTTTTGGATCTTCTCAATCCCACCAACACATTTTCCATGGAGGAAGCTGAGTCAGGGGACTACAGGGCTGTTCTGTCCATAACCATGGCTGAGATCGCTGAGTTAAGTAAAAAGCTCCATAGCGGCAGGGCTCAGGGAGTGGATGAGATCTGTTCTGATTTCCTTAAGGCTCTGGATGTTGTAGGTCTGTCTTGGTAGACATGTGTTTGCAACATCGCATGGGCATCTGGGGCAGTGCCACTGGATTGGCAGACTGGGGTGGGGGTTCCCATCTTAAAAAAGGGGGACCAGAGGGTATGCTCCAATTACAGGGACTTCACTCTCCTTAGCCTCCCTGGTAAGGTCTATTCAGGGGTAATGGAGAAAAGAGTCCAATCGTTGGTCGAACCTCAGACCCAGGAGGAACAATGCAGATTCTGTCCTGGCCTTGGAACACAGGACCAGCTCTTTACTCTCACTAGGGTCCTCAAGGGGTCATGGAAGTTTGCCCATCATTACCCTACATGTGTTTTGTGGACTTGGAGAAGGCATTCGACCATGTTCCTCAGGGTACGCTGTGGGGTGGGGGGGCTCCACAAGTATGGAATTGGGGGCCTGTTGTTACGAGCTGTTCGGTCCCTATACAAGCGGTGCAAGAGTTTGGTTCGCATTGCTGGCAGTAAGTCAATTCAATTCAGTTGAATTCATTCCCAATTCAGTTTATTTCTGTAGCTCAAAGTCACAACAGAACTTGTCTCAGTTTACAAAAACATTCACATACAAAAAAAAAAAGCCAATTAATAAAAATTATCTATCTAAGGAAATCGGACTCCTTCAGGGTGGGAGTTGGACTCCTCCAGGGCTGCCTGCTGTCACTGATTCTGTTCATAACTTTTATGGACAGAATTTCTCGGTGCAGCCAGGGGATGGAGGGAGTCTGGTCCAGTGGCCTAAGGATTCCATCTCTGATCTTTGCAGGTGATGTGGTCCTGTTGGCGTCATCGTGCTGTGATCTTCAGCTCTCACTGGAGCAGATCACAGCCAAGTGTGAAGCGGCTGGGATGAGAACAAGCACCTCCAAATCTAAGGTCATGGTCCTCAGACAGAAAAGGGTGGATTGTTCTTTTCAGGTCGAGGGTGAGGTTCTGCCTCAAGTGGAGGAGTTCAAATATCTCATGGTTTTGGTTGAGTGATGGAAGAATGGAGAGTGAGATTGATAGACAGACTGGTGCAGTGTCTGCAGTATTGAGGACTCTGTACCAGTCCGTTGTGGTGAAGGGGGAGCTGAGCTGTAAGGTAAAGCTCTCTGTTTACCGGTCAGTCTACGTTCCTCCCCTGTACCTTTTTTTACAAGATTGTCCTAAAAACAACAAAAAAATGTATGTTCACCTGAATCCAGTCATTCTTCTCCTCCGTCGTCCTGCAGAAACACAACCAGATCAATCAGACAAAACCAACCGCAAAAACTGTGTATGTGTGTGTTTCTGTGTGTATGTGTGTGTTTCTGTGTGTAT
>NC_056508.1:48949258-48949703 GCF_014905685.2 Nematolebias whitei
TGTGTGTTTCTGTGTGTATGTGTGTGTTTCTGTGTGTATGTGTGTGTCCTGATGTTGAAAATTTGTGGTGAGACATTGTGTCACTTCCTGTTTGTCTGTCGGTTTCTGAGAAGAAACCCAAACAGGACTCCAGTCAGCCATCAGGTGAAAAGGAGGAACCCAGACCCAGACCAGTGGTCATTCCAGATGTTGAGGGGGTATCAGAGAAACTGAGACGTTTATTTTCTAAACATAACGTCCCAGTGGCTTTTAAACCCCAAAATACATTAAAGACTGGTTCATCCCAAAGATCCAGTCCCCCGGCACAAACAGAGTAATGTTGTGTATGCTGTTCAGTGTCAGGAGGGTGATCAGTCTTACATCGGGGAAACTAAACAGCCACTGGCCAAAAGGATGGCCCAGCACAGAAGATCAACATCATCAGGCCAGGACTCTGAGGTCTACA
>NC_056508.1:48949803-48953392 GCF_014905685.2 Nematolebias whitei
GTTGTGCTAACTTTAGTCTGTGCTAAGATTAGTCTGTACTAACATTAATTCATGCTAACATTGGTATGTGCTAACAATAGTCTGTGCTGATGTTATCTGTGCTAACATTAGCTATGCTAACAATAGTCTCTGCTAACATTATCTATGCTAACATTAGTCTGTGCTGAACTTTGATCCATGCTAACCTTTACCTCTCCTTCCTGACTCGTAACATTGAATGACTCCAAAGAAATCCAGAATTGATCTTTCGGTTATCACGTCTATTTGTTTACAGAATCTCTGGAGCTCATCGCCACAGCAGCTGAACACTCCAACGCTGCCATCAGGAAGATGGTAAACTTCAAACACACAAACGGATAATTAAAAAAAAAGATTCATGAGATTTATTAATAGAATTAATAAAAATGAGCCTAAAAAAAAATCACACAAGATCACAAATATTTTTTGAATAAGGGTGAGCTACCAGAAGACCATACAGTTGTTGCCCCTCTAAACCAACGGCAGTCACAGAGCTGAGTTTGTCAGTATGTGTGGCGAAAAAGGAACATGCTGATGCCACTCTGCTTGGCCAAGAGCAAGAGCACTGATGTGGAATAAAACCTGCAACTGCACTTTATACCACTTAACTGCCTGTAACTTCATCTCCTGCTGCTCCATCGCTTGTAGCCTCACTTCCTACAATTCCATGTCCTTTAGATCTATTTCCTGCATGCCCACTTCTTGTAGTGCTACCTTCTGTAGACCTGCTGTAGCTCCACCCCATTTTCTGTAGCCTCACCTCCTACAGCCCCACCTACTTGAACCCCACCTGTCATTCCCCTATCTGTTACGGAACCCAATCTGTAGTGTAGTTCATTTGCGCATGCGCTAAAAGGAATATTTCCGGGTCACACGGATCGCCGTTCAATATGCTAGATTAAGGAAAATGTACTGGTATATTTCCATTTATGAATAAGAACTGTTTTAATTTACTTAGAAAAGTATGTGCTTTATCTCCACTGATCTTCATGTTGCTTATTTACGCCACTCGTATTTCCGTTAAAATCTTTGACATATTTACATCATGGTTCAAATGATCTGCAGCTTCACCACTGAGCGGTGCTGTTTCACCATGGAAATAATTAATTCTGTGTCTTGCAGGGTGTTCTTCATTCAGCCTAGACTGGGTGTGTGTGGGGTGGGGGGGTCAGGTCTAATGCGTCCCATATCATCTTAACCAATGATTTGTAACGGGAATACGAGTGGTGTAAATTAGCTACATGAAGGTCGGTGGAGATAGAGCACGTACTATTCTAAGTAAATTAAGACTGTTTTTATTCATAAACAACGGATATCGGTGCGACCCGGAAGTACACTACGGATAGTGCTTCCGTAACAGATAGGGGAATGACACCACCATTTCAGCCTCATCTCTTGTAGCTTCACTTCCTGTAGCTCCACCTCCTGTCGCTCCACCTTCTGCAGTTTTTCCTTGAGGATGATGTGGTTGGATTTAACATCTGTTGTAGACTCATGAAAAAGTGGAGGAGGAACTTCCAGCTCCATCATGGTGTCTCCTGAGACCCTGACGTGTGGCTTTGTGTTGTGTTCAGGAACGAATGAGGAAGCTGCTGAAGGTTTACGAGTTGTTGGGAGGAGAAGAAGACATTGTTAACCCAACTAATGAGCTCATCAAAGAGGGCCACATCCTGAAGCTGTCCAACAAGAACGGTACCACGCAGGACCGATACCTCATCCTGGTACTGTACTCTGCTCCTTGACCTCCGACCAGAACCTTGACCCGTGTCCTGGTTCTGAAGCAGCTCTAACGACCCTCCTGTTCCTCTGCAGTTTAACGACAGACTGCTGTACTGCGTTCCAAAGCTGCGTCTGATTGGTCAGAAGTACAGCGTCCGCGCTCGCATCGACGTGGATGGAATGGAGGTGAGACTCTCTGTAACTTTAGATCCTGAACCATTGGACCAGATGGATCGGGTTCTAGGTCAGCAAAACTAACAGTGAATGTTTACGTCAACAGCTGAAGGAGACGAGCAGTGCCACTGGGTCCAGAACCTTTCTGGTGTCCGGGAAACAGAGATCCCTGGAGCTGCAGGCCCGGTACACACACACACACACACACACACACACACACACACACACACACACACATACACATACACATATTTATTATGATGCGTAACCATGGCAACAAGGCAGTTTTCTACAACCAACAGCTGATTAACATCTCAAAAGATCAAATAATATCTCAGCTACAGCCCCAAATCTCAAATGAGTTGAAAGGATGTTCTGTGGACGCATTGTCATCAACCTGCCAGCTGTGCTCGAGTGCCTGACCACTGAGATCCTGGAACTAGCAGGAAACACGGCTCATGACAGCAGAAGGACAGGATCGTCCCTCAGCACCTGCAGTTGTCTGTCCACAGATATGAGGAGCTCGGCAGACTGCTGGGAGGAGTGGCCATCACTCTGGGAGGAGTTCTGCCCAGCATTCAGGAGGTCCTACAGCCCGGGGGAACCGAGAGGTCAGCCGAGTCTGGGTGGACGGATCAGACGGCATCTGCAGCCAGTTTCTTAGGATCCACTGTGGGATGGACCTTTACAAGAGATCCTTCCTGTCTACAACATCAGCATCTATAACATCTCTTAATGAAATGAGGATAACGAGTTACAACAACAAATAATTTCCATTTGGGATTAATAAAGTATTTTTGAATTGAATTGAATTGAAACACACACACACACAGAATGGTAGGTCCAGATATAGGTCCAGGTGTACCTGAAAGACAAAAAACCAAACACATGTTAAGGATAGAAAAAATAATTACAAATACAAACCAGGTTGAGCAGAGTAAGTAAAGAAGCAGCAGAGTGAACATTGTGGTCAGTTTGTCCTCCAGCAGTCTAAGTCTATAGCAGCAGAACTAAGGGACAGCTCAGGAAACCCAAGCTGACCCTAACTGTTGGACTCCTGGCAAGGACCATTGTAGACATGTTCCTGTTTTTAGTTTTCTACATTCGCCTTATAATCTAGCTGTTTTTGTTACTTTTTTTGCCATTTTAATTGTAAAAAATAAAATCTGTATGTCCTGATGCATGCTCAATAATCCAGGTAGAAAAATCCAAAAAAGTTAAATCTGGTCCTCTGGACATTCAAAAAACAAAACAAAGTAAAACAACAAAAAAATGTAGAAACGTTTCGTCTCTCATCCTGAGGACTTCCTCAGTCTGAGGAGCTGTATTCAGCTCAGTCTCTTAAATAGCACCTTCTCAGAGTGGATCAACCAGTTTGCTGCTGACAACCAGAACCAGCTGATCACATGCTCAAGAAGGACCATCAGCCTAACAATGGATCATTAGCACCTGATGGCTGTTTACTGTTCACAGAGGGCTGAGTGATACTAGCAATCACAGCATTGTAAGAGGGGGACAGTTGAACCTGGAGGCTCCACCCCTGTTTAATGATGGACGGTTTCTTTTCACAAAGATGGCCTCCTTTACTCCTCTCTCAAACCATCGTTCCTCTCTGTCCAGGATGTGAACATCTTCATCCCTGAAAGAGTGACCTCTGGCCTGGAGATGAGTGTAGACC
>NC_056508.1:48953492-48956720 GCF_014905685.2 Nematolebias whitei
CAGAGTCCTGGCCTGATGATGTTGATCTTCTGTGCTGGTCCATCCTTTTGGCCAGTGGCTGTTTAGTTTCCCCGATGTAAGACTGATCACCCTCCTGACACTGAACAACATACACAACATTACTCTGTTTGTGCTGGGGGACTGGATCTTTGGGATAAACCAGTCTTTAATGTATTTTGGGGTTTAAAAGCCACTGGGACGTTATGTTTAGAAAATAAACGTCTCAGTTTCTCTGATACTCCCTCAACATATGGAATGACCACTGGTCTGGGTCTGGGTTCCTCCTTTTCACCTGATGGCTGACTGGAGTCCTGTTTGGGTTTCTTCTTTCAGGAAGGCCCAGTTAGGATATCCACATTGCTCTAGAGCCTGTCTTGTGTAGGATTTCTCCTTCTGCCTGGCTCCTGAGCTAGTGGGGACGCTGTCTGCTCTGTGGTACAGAGTCCTGATGACTCCTAACTTGTGCTCCAAAGGGTGATGGGAGTCAAACTGCAGTACAGACTAATGTTAGCATGATTTAATGTTAGTACAGACTATTCTTAGCACAGACTAAAGTTAGCACATACTAATATTAGCACATACTAATATTAGCACAACTAATGTTAGCACAGCTCATTGTTATCACAGAATAATGTTAGCATACACATGTTAATATAGTTAGGCTAAATGTTTGCACAGCTAGATAACACATTTAGCACAGACAGCAGTTTAGAGACGTTTGTTTTAGTACTCTTGGCGTCGTTGCAATCTGGTGCATCCTCTGGCAGTCGGTGTAGGTAATCTTTGAGCAGCAGCTCGTAGCGTGGAATCCTTTGAACTGGTTCTAACATGTGGTGCTGCAGGGTCAGATTGCCACAACGCTCCTCTTTCTGTACAAGCACAACACAAGCACAAAACATGAGCTGCTGAGCCATGCCATGCTGACAGAACTTACCAGGACACAGATCTGTACCTGGATCTCCTGGATGATGGCCTTGAATTGAGATGACCTCTCCATCCAGGTGTTCACTAGCTCCATGGCCTGGTCAAAGTTCTTCACATACTCCCCATACATCTTCAAAAAGGGAGCCAGTTTCTGCAGGATATCACCGATTCGTGGGTTTGAGTCCCTGAAGGGAAAACAGGAGGTCAAAGACCCTTTCCAAAAAATTTGAATATCATGGAAAAGTTGTTTAAATTCCATAATTCCATTCAAAAAGTTACTCTTTAATAGATGATAGATTCAGGGGTGGGGGGTGGGGGGGTGCATGGACCTCTGTCGGGCCGTCTCTGTGTGCCTGTTTATGTCTCCAGTTGGGTTTTAGGTGGTCCCCCTCTTGAATCAATTTGGGGCCCCCATTTAATGTGGGGTCTACTTCCCCCTGTTGCGCTCCCCTCCGGTGGCGGGCCCCCCTGCCACCGGTGCATTGGCGACTCTCGGCATCTGGGGCTGGATGATTGGCTGCCTGCCGGGGCCTGGGTGCCCTGGCTCTGCCGGGCCTCTGTTGGGGGGTGGTATGACCTCGGGACTCGGGGCTCGGTGTCCATGGCCGGATCTACTCTGAAGGGGCGGGTTGCCGGCGGGGCCTGTGGACTCGTCGCTGCAGCCCCCTGGGGTTTCTGGGGTTTCTGCATTGTGGTGACTGGGGATCGCCCGGGGCTTCCCTTTGCTTCTCTCTGGGGGGGTGCGGTTGTCCCTGTTAGGGGACTCCCGGTGCTCTGGGCTTGGGGACCACTGTGTGTCTGTGGTTCCGGTCTTCCCTGTGTCGTCATCATGTCCTGGGGGGGACGGGTCTGTGGGTCCCCACATCCACTATTGAACATTTTAATGGAGAAACCTTAAAGTGACATCATGCTCACACAGGTGTTTAGATCCAGGTGTTTATCAGATACACACTCGGGTTGTGGTGGCCATCAAATATATATTGTATTACCGTGTACTGTATAAAATACTTTCTAATGATGTTGTAAGTATCATTATATAAGTTGTTTGTTGTTGTGGTTTCACGGTTTTGTCTTGTTTTTTTTCCGCAGGTCTAGAGTCAGACTTCAATGATGTTGATCTGTGTTCTCTTTATCCCTCTCTCTCTCTCCTCTATTCCTCTCTCCTTCTTTACCTTTTAACTCTTCTCTCACTTTTCTGCTTTGTTTTCTTCTTTGTTTTTCATCCCCATGTCCATTACATCTGAAACAAACCCAAAGCAAATTCTAATAAAATTTAATTTATATATCAAGTGGAGCATTAAGGCCAGCCATGATGCTCTGCTTGTGAAAGTAAATCTGTTGGGCATCACTTTCACACTCAGACAATAATTCTGAGAGTCACAATGATGGACAGGACAAGGAGGAAAAAATAAAAAATAAATATAATACTGTGGAGACATCAGTCCAAATGTTGCAGGACATGAATGTTTTAAACTGAGTGTGACACTAATCATCTACTAAACTCAAAGCACCTGCATAGGTTTCCCCAGGTGTCATTGATTCAGTTTGGTTCAATATGGTGAAGACTGCAGACAGAACATCTGTCCAGAAGACCATCATTGAGACCCTCCATAGGATGGGTAAGCCACAAAAGACCATGGGCTTCAGTGATCATCAACCAGAGAAGATCCAGAATCTGTCAGAGATCCAGAAAGAGTGGAATGAGGCGGGAGTCACAGCTTCAAAAACCACCACACTCAGATGCATCCTGGAGATGGACTACAACTGTCGGGTTCCTCGGTCCTCTTTTCAGATTAAAGTAAAGTGTCTTTCATTCAGAAATCAAGGTCCAAGGGTTTGGAGGAAGAAGGGTGAGGAACAGAACCCATACTGGTTGAGGTCCAGTGTGAAATATCCACAGTCAGTCATGATCTGGGTGCAGTGTCCGGTGCAGGTGTTGGTAAACTCTGCTTTCTTCAATCCAAGGTCACAGCAACAGTCAAGTCAAGTCAAGGCACATATATTCATATAGCACATTTAAAACAGTAACTGTTATCAAAGTGCTACCAAAAAAGATCACAGCATCAAATATTAATAACAACATATTACAGCAACATGAATAAAAGCATAAAAACATGAAATATAATGAGAAACAATGAAATACTAAATCAAATCCCCCTGCGTTAAATGTCAGGGAGTAAAAGCAAAATGGATGAACACAATCATCAACAATGAAATACCAAATGAGATCACACTGTTAAATGCCAATGAGTACAGATGTGTCAGTGAGTACAGATGTGTCAGTGAGTACAGGTGTGTCAGTGA
>NC_056508.1:48956730-48960241 GCF_014905685.2 Nematolebias whitei
AGTGAGTACAGGTGTGTCAGTGAGTACAGATGTGTCAGTGAGTACAGATGTGTCAGTGAGTACAGATGTGTTTTTAGGAGAGATTTAAAAGCAGAGACTGAGGTGGCCTGTCGAATGTTGATGGGCAGATTGTTGCAGAGTTTAGGACCCACGACTGAAAACGCTCGATCTCCTCTGAGCTTCAGCTGGTTTTTGGTCTGATGATCTTAAGGCCCGAGAAGGAGTATAAGGATGAAGAAGGTCAGAGAGGTATGAGGGTGCGAGGCCGTTAATGCACTTAAATGTCAGCAGAAGAATTTTAAAATCAACTCTGACATGTACAGGAAGCCAGTGAAGGGAGGACAGAACCGGAGTAATGTGCTCAAACCTGTGAGTTCCTGTTAGTAGCCGAGCTGCAGCATTTTATACGAGCTTGAGACGTGAGAGAGAGACCTGACTGACCCCAGCATGAAGTGAGTTACAGTAGTCCAGCCGGGTTGTAATAAATGCATGGACCAATTTTTCAAGGTCGGATCTGGACAGGATGGACTTGAGCTTAGCTATCTGCCTTAGCTGAAAGAAGCTTTTTTGAAGAACAGAATTTATCTGCTTATTAAACTTAAAGTCCAAGTCTAAAACTATCCTGAGATCGGTAACAGACGGTTTTAGATGAGGCTGAAGGGAGTGCAGGTTTGCAGGATCAGTGACAGTGGTAGAGCTTGGGTTAAACACAATGACTTCAGTCTTCTGATCATTAAAACTCAAGAAGTTTGCAGCCATCCAAGTCTTGATGTCATCAAGACATTTTAACAAAAGGCAAATGGAGGAGGAACTGTTAGGTGTTAACGGCAGATAAATCTGAGAGTCATCAGCATAACAATGAAAGGAAAGACCATGTTTCCTCAGGATCAATCAACCTTTATTTCTACAGGTAAATCCCATTGAGCCTCGAGGACTCATTTACAAGAGAGACCTGATGTTTCCTCAGGATAGACCTGTAGTGATGTCAGGACAGCTTTGCTGGGAACACACGACTAATTAATTATTCTTAAAGCTAGTTCAAGCACAAAGAATATTAACTGTTTAATTACAACGGATTCTTTTCTTTTTCCGAGTTAAATTTCTGCCATGTGACCGAGATAACTGTGAGGAGTGTTTAATCAGTGACATGAGACGCCATTTTATCTTTGACCCATCAGAATAAATGTGGTCGTTTATTTAACAGAATCAAAATTTAACATCAAAACATGTACACATTGATTTGCTGATCTGTTTCTGATTAATAAACTTGGCACGCTTTACTAACAAGACAACAGAACATTACTGATCGAGGCTGATTCACCTCTGAAGGCATCTGGATTACTGGCAAATAGAAAAGTTAAGAGAGGACATAGATTTAAAGAGGTTTAGATGGAAGCTATGTGTGAAACCAGAACATTGCACCCTTCCTCCGACATCCCGCTCAGCTTCCCGGTACACTTCAGGACGTGCAGCGACTTTGTTACCTTAGATGGGAGATACCTCCACTCCGGAACAGAAGTCCATTAGTACGATCCCTTTACAGCGTCTCCGGTTAAAGTAGCTGGGAATCTTTAGAATAAATGCATATACTCAGTTACTGCTCGGGTTGAGTGCATAGCGATGCGAGCCGTGACTCCGCTAAATGGAGGGACCCTTCGGCACATGGTCCCATCCATCCGCTCCAAGTTCTGAAGACTTAGCCCTAAGACTTAAGACTCCGACAGAGTTCCAGCACTGAACTCCAGGACCAAACTTCAGGATCGAACTGAGTTCCAGGACCGAACTCCAGGATTGAACTGAATAGTTCCACAAAGTGTTCCTTTTAAAGGGGTATACACTTCCTGTTACTTGGTACTTCCTGATTGGTTGAAACAACCAGCAGGGGGGTGGTTCTAGTGATGTCAAGAGGGTCACTAGAAGTCAAGAGACAGCAGGAATGTTTACGAACGGTTAGTACAGACAGAAATGTTATGATGAAGTGAGACAAACGCAGGTGCCAGTTGAAGTTATTTACTGTCTGCTAGGTTTAAAAACAAGACACTTCGTTCTAATAACTCGTCTCTGTTTGTCTCTGACTTTCGACCGACATCACTAAATGCACACTTACTTCATAAATAGACATTTAACTGTATGATCAAAAATCAGCTGAGGTTTAAAAATCATTAATACTGTTTCACAGTTGATTTAAATGAGTGGTTCACTTCAACATTTAGAAATGATATGAACTAAACACACATTTGATTATCAAGATATTCTAAAATAGTAATGATAATGTAAAAAGGAAGAGTGTTCTTTCAATTGATTAATTCAGGATACAATTAAATATTCTCTTGATGAGATAATTTGTATTTCTGGATTCAAATCAATGAAATAACAGTTCCTGTCCCCTGAAGGTCTTCAGAGACAGGTTGAGGTCGGAGGCCTAGTTCACTACAGACCCTAAGGGAAGGAAATACAAAGAAAACAGAAGGAGTCCAAGAATGGAGCCTTGCGGGACCCCGCAGGAAAGAGGCACTGAAGTAGATAGAGTGTTAGCAAAATTAACACAGAAACTCCTGTCGCTCAGGTATGAATGGAACCATTCTAACGCTGCACCAGTAATCCCAACCCAGTGGTCTAGCCAGGATAAAAGGATACTGTGGTCCACAGTATCAAATGCAGCGGTAAGGTCAAGGAGTACCAGGACTACAGACTACAGACCAGAGTCATTTGCCAGAAGAATGTCGTTGCAGACCCTAACTAAGGCTGTTTCGGTGCTGTGTAATTTCTTAAAGCCAGACTGAAAGATCTCAAGAATAGAATTTCTACTCAAGAACTCGTTTAATTGAGTGAAAACTATTTTCTCCAGGATCTTAGAAAGAAAGGGAAGTTTGGAGATGGGTCTGAAGTTTGAGCAGGTTGAAGGGTCAAGTCCGGGTTGTTTTTATTAAAGGAGTTACCACTGCATGTTTAAAAGCATCAGGAACCACACCTGTAGCCATACTGCTGTTTATAATGTCAAGAACAGACGGTCCAATGGAGGTAGGACTGGTTTAAAAAAACCATGCAGGGATGGGGTCAGCAGGGGAACCTGAGGGTTTCATATGACCAATGATGTCATTTAGAAATGAGAGGGAAATGGGTTCAAACTGGTTAAAGACTGATGTGGAGGGGACAAAGACAGAGGGGTCAGCTGTGGTGTGAGGAATCAGTGACCTGATCGACTACCAGAATGTTTTAGAGGACTTCATGAGTCCTTCTGCTGAGGATCTGTATGGAGATGCAGAGTTCATCTTCCAGCAGGACCTGGTCCCTGCCCAAGCTGCCAGAAGCACCAGAACCTGGTTTGATGCCACAGTGCTTGACTGGCCAACCAACTGGTCGGACCTAAACCCCACTGAGAATCTATGGGGTCTCTCAAGAGGAACATGAGGAGCACCAGAGCAACAACAAAGAAGATCTGACAGCATCAAGGAAATCTGGGCTTCCATAACTCCCAGTCAGTGCCACAGGCTGATTGTCTCAATTCCAT
>NC_056508.1:48960251-48961536 GCF_014905685.2 Nematolebias whitei
CAGTCAGTGCCACAGGCTGATTGTCTCAATTCCATAACTCCCAGTCAATGCCACAGGCTGACTGTCTCAATGTCACATGGAGGCAGAGATTAAGACAAAGGGATTCACAACCAACTATTGAAGATTGACACATTGATTTGAAAGAACCATATTTTGATTGATTTGTTGTGATCCTAATTTATTTATTTTTTTCTGTAAAAACTGAGTAGTGTGGACTGATGTCTCCACAGTATTCTAATTTATTGAAATCCTGTTTTTGTGGGTTTCATGAGCTGGAAGCCCAAATTATGTAAACATAAACAAATAAATACTTGAAATTGTTTAATTTGTGGGCCCTGAATCTATCAACTATTAAAGATTAACGTTTTGAATGGAATTATGGAAGATAAACAACTTTTCCATGATATTCTAATTTTTTGGAAAGGGTTTGTAGGTCCTTTAGATGGGGAGGTAGAGGAGATGAAGGTTCTCACCACTCCTCCATGCGTTTCTGCAGTGCTGGCAGCAAGAACTGCTGGTGGAAACAGTAGATGGAGCAGATGTTGGAGAAGATTCTCTGAACAACATCACAGGGGAAGGTGTAGCGAGACCGAGCTTCATCTAGCAGTCTGGCACAGAAAACCTGCAAAATGTCCAGGAGAACCAGGTGGCGTCTGTCATTAACGTTTTTAACTCTATGGTGTCCATGACAACCACAGACTGATGAAACTTGGAGATCTTGCTGTTGGCTGACAGATCCTCACGACTCACCTGGTCCAGTAGGTGGAGCTTCGACACGTAGGCAGTCTCAGTGTGCAGCAGCTCATTAGCGATGTTGAAGACTCTCTGATGGACAGACAGCTGGACACAAAAACAGACAAAGGTTTAACAACCATTGGACTCATCGATACATCAGACTTCTTTTATTGTCCAGAACGAAGAGTTGCTACGACTGGTTAGGTGGTGGGTGAGGTCTAAACTTTCTGTTACATTAAAAGCACTTCAGAAAATATTACAGTAAATGAATCACCTTTCTTGAGGCGCATGATATTCTTGAGGTTTGCTGATTTGGGTTTTAAAAACTTTACATAACTGGATCAGCTATTTAAAAAGTTTTTAATGAAATTATTTTAGCTGCTGATTCTGGTGACCATGTAATTCTTGTGCTTTTAGGTGTTATGGAGAAGAATGTTCTGTGAGCCTCAGAGCTAAATTGTTCCTAAGTGAGAGAAAGAGAGTGAATGGTTGTTTGTCTCGTTTGTCCCTGTGATGGACTGGAGACCTGTCCAGGTGTCCCTGTGATGGA
>NC_056508.1:48961546-48976397 GCF_014905685.2 Nematolebias whitei
CAGGTGTCCCTGTGATGGACTGGAGACCTGTCCAGGTGTCCCTGTGAAGGACTGGAGACCTGTCCAGGTGTCCCTGTGATGGACTGGAGACCTGTCCAGGTGTCCCCTGCCTCTTGCACAGTGATGGCTGGATATGAGCACCAGTGACCCCAGTGACTCGAAAAGGAAGAAGTGGGTAAAGATGATGGATGAGAACAGTCAGATTTGTGTGCCTCTTAAAAAGACAGATGCTATGTCTGTCAATCTGTCACTTCTGTGTCAATTCAATTCAGTTTATTTGTAAAGCTCCAAGTCACGACAGAAGTCGTCTCAGGGCCTGAACAGAAACATTCATGTATAAAATAATAATTGAACAGAAACATTCATGTATAAAATAATAATTTAACAGAAACATTCATCTATAAAATAATAATTAACAGAAACATTCATGTATAAAATAATAATTTAACATTATTTATCTGAGGAGCAGCTCTGAGTTTAACTCCATCACTGAACTCTCATCTTGAACAAGCATGAAGGCGACAGTGGAAAGGAATTCATTCATGCTCATCTACTCGCACAGACTCATGTTCGTGCTGCTGTTGTTCGGTGTATTGTTTTTGCACTATTAAGTGTTTAGCATATTGTATAGATCTAATACTGTATCTTTTACAATTTATACTTTGTTGGATGTAACTGGGACCCTGTGTACACAATTTACCACATGTGATGCAAATGACAAATAAAGACACCTTGACCTTGACCCTTGAAAAACTCCCTCATGAGGAAGAAACCTTTAGCAGAACCAGGATCAGGACAAGAGGACCATCTGCTTCGACCGGCTGGGTTTGGTAGGAATAGATACACAATGGCAGGTCAAGAATCACATGTTAAGATAGAAATAGTATCAAATGAAAACTATTCAATTTTAACAATTCATTTAAGGGAATGAGGTCAGTTTGTCCTCTAGTAGTCTAAGTCTATAGCAGCATAACAAGCCGACCCTAACTATAGGATTTATCAAACAGGAAAGACTTAAACTGGACAATGTGTCAGTCTCATGGACAGAAACTGGAAGTTGGTTCCACAAGAGAGGAGCCTGAGAACTGAAAGATCTTCCTCCCATTCTGCTTTTAGAAACTCTAGGAACCACAAGTAAACCTGCAGTCTGAGAGTGAAGTGCTCTGTTAGTAAAATATGGAACAGTAAGATCTGTAATATAAGATGGACCTAGGTTGTTGGGAGCTTTTTGAAGGTTAAGGACCTAAAGGCCTGGATATCACCTAACTTTCATCATTTTTCCCCAAGTATTTTTATTGTTTTGATTATACAGAACGGGCAGCACGGTGGCGCAACTGGTAGAGCTGCTGCCTCTCAGCGAGCAGGTCCCTGGTTCAAACCCCGGTCCAGGGGTCTTTCTGGGTGGAGTTTGCATGTTCTCTCCGTGCATGCGTGGGTTTTCTCCAGGTACTCCAGTTTCCTCCCACAGACCAAAAACATGCATGTTAGACTGACTGGTAACGCTAAATGGTCTCTAGGTGTGAGAGAGAGAGTGAATGGTTGTTTGTCTCGTTTGTCTCTATGTGTCCCTGTGATGGACTGGAGACCTGTCCAGGGTGTCCCCCGCCCCTCGCACAGTGATTGCTGGACATGGGCACCAGCGACCCCCGTGACCCAAAATGGAATAAGCAGGTAAAGATAATGGATGAATGGATTATACAGAACAACAAACAAGCTGAACAGCAAGTCCACATACAGTATGTGACACAGGGGTTTCATTATATTCAAACTGGACATCTTATAACAGTCTTATTTCCACCACAAGGTGGTGTCTAAAGAATTACTAAAAGGACAAACACAGACATCAGAAAGGTTAAAAAATTAAAAGAAAGGAGGAGGGAACAGGGCAGCGATGAGGACAAATTCTACTCCAAGGAATTTGCATCAAATATTTTGTCGTAGTATACCAAGAAATGTTGCCATATCTTCAGAAACTTGTCAGCTGGATTTTGGACTGTACTTCTTATTGCTTCAAGCTGGAGGAATGACATAATGTCACACACCCAGTTCGAATGTTTTGGGGGTACAGGGTTTTTCCAATTAGTAAGAATTAGTCAACATGCTAATAATGTAGAAAATGCTATCAATTGGGATTGGCTTTTTGAAATCCTATTAGTATGCACTACCTCAAATATAGCAGTGATAGATAAGCTCTGGATCAATTTTCTCTTTACAAATATATGTAAATGTATTGATTTCTGACCAGAATGTACCTAATCTAGGACAAGACCAAAACATGTGAGCCAAAGAGGCTGGTGCTTGGTGACAGCGAATGCAGTTTGGATCGACAGTAGGATACACTTTAGCCAGTTTGGTCCTAGAGAGGTGCAGGCGATTGAAAACCTTAAATTATATCAATCTGTGTCTAACACAAATAGATGATGTGTATATTTTATGTATAGCCCCTTGCCAGGTTTCATCTGTCAATTATATATTTAGGTCCTCCTCCCACTACATTTTAAAAGGCAAAGAGATGGGCATTTTATGGCTTGGATGACAGCAAATGGCTGGGACACATCACCCGACCGCCCAGATTTGAGTATCAGACATTCATCAAGAGGGCAAACTTCTGGTTTTAAAGGAAATCTAGGAAACTGAGCACAAACAAAATCCCGGACCTGTAGATATCTGAAAGAATGTGAGTTTGGTAAGCCAAAATCTATTACCAAATTATCAAAAGGAACAAATGTCCTATCTACGAAGAGGTCTCCCACACATTTTATGCCTTTTCTCGACCAGTTATGGAAGGTTGTATCTATAAAGAGACAATTTGAAGAGGAACTTTTACCATTTTAATGAAAACAAATCCAAGGTGATGGTTTTTGGAGACACCTCTGTCCCTTTCCTTTGAATTTAGGCCTCTTAGCCCAGTACAGCAAATGGACTGTGAGGACTTTAACTGGATCCTGAGCTTAACTTGGACCATCAGATCAGGGCAGGTATTAAAAGGAGTTTTTATTAATTGCAGAAGCTTCCCAAAGTAAAACCAATTCTTCCAAGAAGGCATTTTGAGACAGTAATCCATGCCTTTGTCACCACTCGGCTGGATTACCGTAATGGACCCTATCTGGGGGTTAGAAGCTCCTCCATGGCCCGACTGCAGAGGGTCTAAAAAGCTGCAGCGCAACTTTTAACTTTAATTTCCCATTTAATATTTGCTCCATTGGCTGCCTGTACAATTTAGGATACATTTAAAATCTTTTATTTGCTTTTAAATCCTTGAATGACCTTGCCCCACTCTACCTTTTACAGCTGCAGCAGTTACACCCCCACTCACACTCAGACAAGCTGACCAGCAGCCTCAGAGTCTCCAAATGAAGTTCAAACTTGGGGGAAAGAACTTTTTCTGGTACCAGGAGCACCAAGTACCAGAGAAAGCTCTGAGTCCTTCTCCTAGGGAACATCGAAGGCTACCTTTAGCTAACTGCTCGTTAAATTCTAGCTGTTAGTTTGTTGGTTAGATGTTTCTCATGTGTAAGCTCATTTATGACTGGTGCTCTCTCACCTCAGCAGAGTCTTGTCTGTCAGTTTGGGGCGGGGCAAGCACAAAAGTAAGCTCTGCCTCCTCCTCTAGGTCACTGTCTCCCTCCTCAGAAAATTCTCTTCTCTTCCTTGCTCCTCCCCTTGACTCCCTTTCCTCCCCATCTCCTCCCTCTCCAGCGTAGGAGGATGAACTTGAGAGATGGGGAAACAGGGCGGGACTGCACGGACAGGCCATGCCCCCATCATCCACGCTGGCGTAGCAGAGCTCCTCACTGTGTGACGGCGAGCTAATACTGTCAATGCCACTGTCCCGATTGGCCAATTTGCCATCGGTCTGAGAGGAGGGGAGGGACAGACGCTCAGAGGGGAGCTCTGATTGGTCGAGCAGCAGTGGCGGCTGTTGATCCCTGATTTTCACAGCAACCGCATCATCCTCCGACTGTTTCTCCATGGGCAAATGCTTCTGACTGATGTTGTCACAACATGCTGCCAATAGTTCTTCATCCTCCTCCTCCTCTTCCTCCTCATCATCATCATGTTTGTCACACAACTCCTCCCCTCCCCCCTTGCTCCCCCCTCCTTCTGTAATATCATATCCTGTGGCCTCACATGGTAGCTCCTCCTCCGGTGGCGAAGGGGAGAGTGAGGGAGATAATGGTGGTGATAAAGGTCGTGGAGAGGATGGGTCGAGTGGACGGGGATACAAGGCCCCCCCAGTTAAATCAGGCACCACAATGATCTGCTCCCTGTAAATAAACAATAATTAATAAACCACCAAACAAACAAAGTAATGATATAATTTTTCATCTGACCAATCAGAACTCACCGCTCAAACTTCTCAATGAGTGACAGAACGCAGGTGGGGGACGCAGTGCCATCTGCGTAGAGGGGGGGTCGTCGGCCCCCATGCAGGTCTGCTGAGACGGCTCTGCCGGGTGGCGGGGGTGGGAGGGGTTTGTCTGGAACTCGAGGGCGGGTTCTCGGCACTCCTGCCAGCTGTTGGAGGTGGAGGGGTTTGGGAGGAACTGTAAAGAGGGGTCAGGGTCAAAGGTTACATGATATGACTCAGAAGCATCAGTGAAAAAGCAAGATGGAGGCTTGGTACCCTGAGGTTTGGGCCCCAACAGTGGTGGACGACTCCTGGTTGGTGCAGTTAATGTGGTCACTGGCAGCTGCAGAGGGCTTGTGTCAAACACTGAGCCACCACACTCTACAAGCTCTGCCCCTTCCTCTGGAAAACTGGGCCCTTTGTTTGAGCTCAGCAGCTGAGGAACGTCTGCCTCCAGCCCCCCCTGGATGCCACATGGTGAACAGGACGACTCAAGAGACAGAGCCTTAGTCAGCAAGCTGGAGGAGGTGGGGCCTGTGGAGAGGTGGAAGACATGCAAATAAGGCCACACCCACAGAGAGCCAAAAATAACTACCTCTGTTTCCAGCAGATAATAATAATAATAATAATAATAATGTCATCACAATGTCAGCACTGTATGTTTCCATACAAAGGCGAAATTAGTCTCTGCATTTAACCCATCCACCACCAGGTGGTGCAGTGGGCAGCTATTGAGGGCGCCTGGGGGGCATTTTGGGGATGAGGTGTGCTGCCCAGAGACACCACGTGATATGCAGTGACTGGGGATTGAACCTGGGACTTTTGGGTCCCAAGCCGGCTGCCCTGCCTCTACACCATCTCGGCCCCCAAGATGACCAAACACCAGTCTTCAGTTAGGGGCGCTGAGCTCTAGTACCAGTTGGGTTTGAAACCATCTCTGTTCAGTTCTGCCAGTTCTAATCCACATCACCAGAGCTTCATCTCTTTGAAAACAAGTCAAGACTCTGAGTAAATGAGGAACCTTCTTTTCCCTGTGACCAGGTCTCGTCACCAGAACCTGCTCTGGGTCCACTACCTCAACTCAGCCTAAAAGAAGCTGAGGACTCCTCCTGCTTTTGGACCTGCAGGCCACCCGGGTCCACCCAGGAGCTGCTCTCAGGTCCTGCTGACATATTTGAGCATGAAATGGGTGGAACACAGGAACCGTTTGGACCGAGGGTGAAGTTGGATCGGGTCAATCCTCCATCTTAGATAATGTGAGCAGAAAAAACAGAACTCAGCACTCTGAACAAACCGGTTCTACCGACCCAACTTCTGTGGGACATGATCAACAAGTACAACCCCCAGCACCTCCAGACATCCTGACCTACCAGATGACTAAACCACCAGACCTCCAGACCACCTAACCAGCAGACCACCAAACCACCAGACCTCCAGACAACCTGACAATGATACCTCCAGACCACGAGACCACCTGAACTCTAGATAACCTGACCACCAGACCACCTGACATCCAGACAACCAGACCACCAGGCTTCCAGACCACTGGACAATCTGACCACCAGACCATCAGGCCATCTGACCACCTGACCACTAGATCTCCAGATGACTAGACCACCTGACCACCAAATCACTTGAACACCAGACCACCAGAACACCTCACCAGATAACCTGACCACCTGACCTCCAGACCACCAGACCAATAAACATCCAGACCACATGACTGCCAGACCACCAGGCCACTAGACCTCCAGACAACCTGACCACTAGACATCCAGACCACCAGACCAACAGACAACCTGACCACCAAACCTCCAGACTACCAGACCTACAAACCACCTGACCTCCAGATCACCAGACAACCTGACCACCAGACCTCCAGACCACCAAAAAACATGTCCAACAGACTACCAGACCACCTGAACTCCAGACCACCAGACAACCTGAGAACAAGACCTGCAGACCACCTGACCACAAGATAACATGACCACTTGATCTTCAGACCACCAGACCACCTGACTTACAAACCACCAAACCACCTGACCACAAGATAACTAGACCACCTGACTTCCAAACCACCAGACCACAAGATAACCAGACCACCTGACCTCTAGAGCACTAGACTGCCTGACCACCTGACCTCCAGACTACCTGATGACCACTTGACCCCCAAACCATCAGATAACCTGAACAAAAGACCTCAGACCAACTGATCACCAGACCAACTGACCACCAGACCTCCAGACCAAGAGACCACCAAATCACCTGACCAACTGACATCCAGACAACCATTCAACATGACCACCATACCTGCAGATCACCAGACCTCCAGACCACAAGACAAACAGACCACTTGACTACCAGACCTCCATACCACCAGACCACCTGATCACCAGACAATCTGACCTCTAGACTTGCAGACCACCATAAAGCTGAGCACCATACGATGTGACCACCTGACCAGCAGACCTCCAGACCACTTGACCACCAGACCTCCAGACCACCAGATAACCTGACCACCTGTCCTAAAGACCATCTGACCACCAGACCTCCAGACCACCTGTCCTAAAGACCACCAGATCACCTGATGTCCAGAAGACCTGACCACCTGACCTATAGACCACATGGCCTGCAGACCTCCAGACCACCAGACCTCCAGAAAACATGACAAAAAAGACCTCCAGACCACCTGACCACCATTCCTCCAGACCACCTGATCACCTGACCCCCAGATCATTTGCCCACCAGATCACCTGATGTCCAGACCACCTGACCTCCAGACCACTTGACCACCTGACCTCAAGACCACCTGACCTTCAGAACAACAGACCACCTGTCTTCAAGAGCACCTGACCATGAGACCTCCAGACCACTAGACCACATGACCACCATACTACTAGATGATCTGACCTCCAGACCAGCTGACCACTAGACCACCAGACCACTAGACCACCAGATCACCAGACCTCCAGACCAAGATACCACCTGACCTCCAGACTACCTAACCACCTGACCTCCAGACTACCTAACCAGCAAACTTCCAGACCACCAAACCACCAGATCTCCAGACAACCTGACCACCAGACCTCCAGACCACCTGACCACCAGACTACTTGATGACCTGACCTCCAGACCACCTGACCAGTAGACCACCAGACCTCCATACCACAAAATCACTTGACTTCCAGACCACCATACCACTAGACAACCTGACTTCCAGACCACCTGACGACTAGACCTACAGACCACCTGACCACCAGACCATCAGACCTTGAGACCACCAGAACACCAGACCACCTGACCTCCAGACCACTAGATCTCCAGACCACCAGACAACCTGACCACCAAACCTCCAGACCAACAAACCACCTGACCTCCAGACCACCAGACATGCAGACCACCTGACTGACCACAAGATAACCTGAACTCCAGAACACCAGACCACCTAACTTCCAAGCCACCTGACCACAAGATAACCAGACCACCTGACCTCCAGATCACCAGACAACCAGACTACCAAACCACCTGATCACCAGACCTCCAGACCATCTGACAACCACCTGACCACCAGACCTACAGATTACCTGACCACCAGTCCACCATACCTCCAGCCCACATGAAAACATAACCTCCATACCATTTGATTATCAGACCACCTGACTACCAGACTGCCAGACCACCTGACCACCATTCCTCCAGACCACCTGATGCCCTGACCTACAGACCACCAGACCTCCAGACTACCTGACCTTCAGAACAACAGACCAACTGTCTTCCAGACACTTGACCACTAGACCTCCAGATCACTAGAACACCTGACCACAAGACAACCTGTCCTCCAGACCACCTGACCACTAGACCTCCAAATCACTAGACCACCAGACCACTAGATGACCTGACCTTCAGACCACCTGACCACTAGACCACCAGACCACCTGACTACCAGACCACTAGACGACCTGACCTCCAGACAACCTGACCACTAGTCCTACAGACCACTAGACCACCAAACCACCAGATCATCTGACCTCCATACCATCAGACCACTAGACTTCCAGACCACATGACCTCCGATCACCAGACAACCTGACCACCAAACCTCCAGACCACCAAACCACCTGACTTCCAGATCACTAGACAACCTGGCCACCAGACCTCCAGACAACCTGACCAACAGACCTCCATACCACCAAATCATGTGACCAACAGACCACCTGGACTGCAGACCACCAGACCACCTGACATCCAAACCATCAGAACACCTAACCACAAGATAACCAGACCACCAGATCACCTGACCACCAGACCTACAGACCACCTGACCAGCAGACCACCAGATAACCTGACCAGAAGACCTCCAGACTACCTGATCTCAGGGCCACCAGACCATCAGACCTCCAGACCACCAAACCACCTGACCACCAGATGTCCAGACCACCAGACCTCCCGACCACCTGATAACCTGCCCACCATGCCTGTAGATCACCATTGTGCTTGTTCAGGATGGAAGACTGCAACAAAGTGAAGATTCAACTTGTCTGCTGGATTCCTTAGATAGAGAACTTTACTAACTGGCTTTTCTGTGTATGTGAATGTTCCTGTAAAGTCCCTGAGACAACTTTGTTGTGATTTGGTGCTTTATAAATAAACTGAATTGAAATGAATCTCCTGATCACCAGATAACCTGAACTCCAGACCACAAGACTGCCAGACCTTCAGACCACCAGACAATCTGACCACCAGGCCAGCAAACCTCCAGACCACCTTCCTACCAGACCTCCATATAACCTGACCAAAAGACCTCCAGACTACCTGACCACATTCCTCCAAACCACCTGATCCCTTGGCCTCCAGACCTGGCCACTAGACCACAAGATTACTTGACCTCCAGACCACCTGACCTCCAGACCACCAAACTACCTGACCACCAGACCCTCAGATGTCTAGACCACCTGACCTCTAGACCACCTGACCTCCAGAACACCAGACCACCAGATTACCTGACCTCCAGACCACCTGACCTCCAGAACACCTGACCTCCATACCTCCATACCATGTTACCACCTGACCACCTGATCTTGCCTATGGTCAGTGAGTGTCCCCCCCGCTCCCAGATGTGCTGCCACCTGTCTGATGGATGTACACACCTGAAGGATCACCTTGGGGGGTCCAGCCTGCAGCATCCTGAGCTGCAGGACTTCAGGACCTGGCAGAACTGGGGGTCCACCCCCACCTCTGCACCCTCTGCCTGTTAACCTTCAGAACATCCAGAGCTGAGCAGAACCTTTTGGTACAGTGTCTTAAGTGTATTTGAATCCTGGTTCTGGTTCTGACTGGGCTTCTGTTTCTCCTGCGCTCTGATTGGTCCGACTGATGTTTGAGGTCTGAGGTCACGGGAACCGCTCAGCTGCCTGTTTTGGACCGGATGTTCAGAACACTGAGCGTACTACATTACCCACAATCCCCCAGCACCGACCTGGGCCCATGCTGTGGTTCTGTTTGACAGGACACTCGAAGCAAACAGGAAATGATGTCATACAGGCGTCTGGTACTGATGCACGCCATGGTTCTGATCCACAGCTGGTTCTGGTTCTGAGCAGGTCCTCCACCAGCAGCACCAAGCAGTTTGAATGTTCTGATCCAGATAAACTGGTTGGACTACCGGCTCCAGAACCAGTTAGACACATCCTTTGGATCTCTATCAGAACCAAATAGGTGACCCGGCAGAACTAAACCAGTTCAACAGCACCAAGTAAAACCATTAGCAAGTCAGAACCACATACGGCCCGGACCCAGGTCATTCAGAGCCAAGATCTGGATCTGGGTCATTCAGAACCACGGGCCCAGCAGCCTCCAGGTTCTGCTCAGAACCAGATGTGGTTCTGTCTGATGGTGCACGCGCACAGCCCCGCTGTGTTCTGCCTCTGATTGGCTGCAGCAGATCAATCAGGGATCCGTCACGTGATTGCGGCTCGATCAGAACCACATCTGGACCAACTGCAGCCCGGAGGCCGGTTCGGCTGCGGAGATGTGGGTCAGTGTGTGCGCGTGCAGAGCGTGCGCGGCGCCCCGCCCCCTCGGATTATTGTTATTTATTTCATGGCAGAAAAATGAAAGCAGGCTGCGAGAGCTGTAGCTGTGCGCGCGCAGCTCGGTGCACGCGCCGCTGGACTCACCGCTGGTGCTGGTGCTGCTTCGGTACATCGCGCAGCAGAACACCAGTCCGGTCATTAAAGGTCCGTTGGTTCCGGGGCGGAGCGGCGCCCCCGGTCCACAGCAGCAGAACGAACCCGACGCGCGCGCGCGCACACTTGCACACACACACACACACACAGTCGCTGATGCACGCACGGACCGGTTCGGACGGTCCGGACCGACGGCGCGATGACAGGATGCAGCTTCTGGATCAAGACGGCGCGCGCTGCCGCTCCCGGTGCGCGTGCGGCGGAGGGGGCGGGGCTGCTGGCGCGCTCTTCCTGCTCCGTTTCCATGACAACAAATTAAAAGACGATAAACCCTGACCGGAACCAGGTGTGGGCCAGGAGAACAGAACAGGTCCAACGGGACCAGGACTGAACGCGCTCTAACAGAACCAGACCTGGTCTATCGAGCACTGCACCTGACCGGACCCCCTGATCCAGGTCATGTCAGGAGTAGAGGTGGGAGGAGCTTAGGTTGGAGGTGGGAGGAGCTTCCTTCAACTCAGATTGACCTTCAGAACCTGAACAGAACTGATTCGGATCACGGTCAGACATCAGACCTGACCTCTGACTCCTCCCCCACAGAACCACTGACTGTCAGTGACCCCCCCCCCCCCACAGGACAGACAGGAAGTGAGGAGACTGACATCTTTTTTTTTTCCCCAATACTTTGAGTTTAACTTTGTAAAACATTAAAAAAGAGGAAAAACACGTCATTACTCCTCCCTGACCCGCCCCAAAGTGGAGACAAAATAAATCAGGAGTAAAACAGCACAACACCGTCTGGACTGACAGACAGTGAAATACTACCCAGGTTACAATACTCCAGTCACTACCAATTCCAGTACCTCACTATTTATTTAAAAAGCTCAATAAACACATCAGGTCATGTGGAATGGTAAACCCCCAAGAATTTCATTAGAAAAACTTACTTGGGATTATAAACTTGGTGGGCTTAAGTTACCCAATCTCGAAAAGTATTATTTAGCTGCTCAAATGAAATTTATCACCTTTACTTTGAGAAAGAAAATATACCATCCTGGATTTAAGTGGTCTGCATGATGTTAAAGAAAGTTCACCTGCGGACTTCATCTATGAATGGACCCCTACGAGTATTTCTAACAAAATTCATTTGATTAAAATATGGCACAAAGCTATTGGAGTAAAGAACAGTTTCACCCCGTACACCCTTGAAACAGAATGGACTCGTACTATACCTCGCTGGATAGCAAGGTTCTGGAACAATGGCATCAGAGAGGGGTTCGCTACTTGGAGGACTGCTATGAAAACGGATCTCTGATGCCCTTTGAAGCACGAGGAATGAAAGTCAGCCGTAGTAAGACAGAGTCCATGTGTGTGAATGAGAGGGAGGAGGTGGAGCAGTGAGGCTACAAGGAGCAGAGGTCACAAAGGTGCAGGACTTCAAGGACTTGGGGTCCACTGTCCAGGAACATGGGGAGTGTGGTGAAGAGGTGAAGAAGAGAGTCCAGGCAGGATGGAGTGATGGAGGAAAGTTTCAGGAGTGATTTGTGATTAAAGGGTGTCAGCAGGGTGTATGTTCATTGTGTTCATTGTACAAACCGGATTCCAAAAAAGTTGGGACACTAAACAAATTGTGAATAAAAACTGAATGCAATGATCTGGAGATGGCAAATGTCAATATTTTATTTGTAATATAACATAGATGACAGATCAAAAGTTTAATCTGAGTAAATGTAACATTTTAAAGGAAAAATATGTTGATTCAAAATTTCACAGTGTCAACAAATCCCAAAAAAGTTGGGACAAGTAGCAATAAGTGGCTTGAAAAAGGAAATTGAGCATATAACGAACAGCTGGAAGACCAATTAACACTAATTAGGTCAACTGACAACATGATTGGTATAAAAAGAGCTTCTCAGAGTGTCAGTGTCTCTCAGAAGCCAAGATGGTAAGAGGATCACCAATTCCACCATTGTTGCGCAGAAAGATAGTGCAGCAATACCAGAATGGTGTTACCCAGCGTAAAATAGCAAAGACTTTTAAGTTATCATCATCAACCGTGCATAACATCATCAAAAGATTCAGAGACTCTGGAACAATCTCTGTGCGTAAGGGTCAAGACCGTAAAACTCTACTGGATGCTCGTGATCTCCGGGCCCTTAAACGTCACTGCACCTCAAACAGGAATGCCACTGTCAAGGAAATAACAGAATGGGCTCAGGAATACTTCCAGAAAGCATTGTCAGTGAACACAATCCACCGTGCCATCCGCCGTTGTCAGCTGAAACTCTACAGTGCAAAGAGGAAGCCATTTCTAAGCAAGCTCCACAAGCTCAGACGTTTGCACTGGGCCAGGGGTCATTTAAAATGGAGTGTGGCAAAATGGAAGACTGTTCTGTGGTCAGATGAGTCACGATTTGAAGTTCTTTATGGAACACTGGGACGCCATGTCATCCGGACCAGAGAGGACAAGGATAGCCCAAGTTGTTATCAACGCTCCGTTCAGAAGCCTGCATCACTGATGGTATGGGGTTGCATGAGCGCTTGTGGCATGGGCAGCTTGCATGTCTGGAAAGGCACCATTAATGCAGAGAACTATGTTCAGGTTCTAGAACAACATGTGCTCCCATCTAGACGTCATCTCTTTCAGGGAAGACCCTGCATTTTTCAACACCATAATGCCAGACCACATTCTGCAGCAATCACAACATCATGGCTACGTAGGAGAAGGATCCGGGTACTGAAATGGCCAGCCTGCAGTCCAGATCTTTCACCTATAGAGAACATTTGGTGCATCATAAAGAGGAAGGTGCCACAAAGAAGGCCCAAGACGATTGAACAGTTAGAGGCCTGTATTAGACATGAATGGGAGAGCATTCCTATTTCTAAACTGGAGAAACTGGTCTCCTCTGTCCCCAGACGTCTGTTGAGTGTTGTAAGAAGAAGGGGGGATGCCACACAGTGGTAAAAATGGACTTGTCCCAACTTTTTTGGGATTTGTTGACGCCATGAAATTTGGAAACAACAGATTTTTCCCTTAAAATGAAACATTCTCTCAGTTTAAACTTTTGATCTGTGATTTGTGTTCTATTCTGAATAAAATATTAGATGTTGGCACCTCCACATCATTGCATTCAGTTTTTATTCACTATTTGTTTAGTGTCCCAACTTTTTTGGAATCCGGTTTGTACTTATTTGTGTTCATTGTATGTTCATTGTATGTTCATAAAGTGTTTATGTCAATTTAATAAAAGCTGTTAATATAAAAAAATTCACTGAGAATCTGTTTATTTTTATGTGAGAATTAAAATCTGTTTTCAGCTGCAGACACTTCAGGTCCAGATGTTGCTCAACAACTTTCACCAACATTTGGAGTCTTCTAGAGTACCTGTAGAATGGGTTGGTCCAGAACCTAAAGAACAAGTTGTTTGGGTTGTTTCAGAACCTACAGACCAGACCAGGTCATTTCAGAATATACAGACCGGACCGGGTCGAGTCAGAATCTACAGACTGGACCGGGTCGAGTCAGAACCTACAGATGCGTTGTTGAATCTAGGAGCAGGACTCAGACAAACAGACAACTCTTTGGGGAACAACAGATTGTTTTACTGAGAAATGAAAGTGAAACCAGGTCAGAACCTGTGGTGTTCTAGAGACCAGCAGAGAAGCAGAATATTGCAGCAATGACGTCACCACAGCTACAAATAACATGGCTGCCCCAGAGCCACTATGGAACATGCAACATGGTGGCTGGTTCTGATCCAGTCCAGTGGAGGTGGCCTTGAGTTTTACAGGGCCCGGAGCTGACAGGTCTGTGTGAGTCTGGCTGTGTAGAATGACCAACAAGTTCTGATGGAAGATCTCCAGACCCAGATCCCAACCAGCAGCTGGTTCATCCACTACGACAAGGTTCTGCTTGTAAGACTGAAGAAGTCCGAGTGACTCAGATCTGAACCTGCATGAGTTCACAAGTTTTTCTGTAGAATCCTGGAGTCCACAGGAAGCAGCTCTTCTGAACGTCAGTGAAACCTCTGACCAGACCCTGCAGGTCCTCGTCCAGACCCTGACCAGACCCTGCAGGTCCTCGTCTAGACCCTGACCAGACCCTGCAGGTCCTCGTTCAGACCCTGCAGGCCCTCGTCCAGACCCTGACGGTCCTCGTCCAGACCCTGCAGGTCCTCGTCCAGACCCTGCAGGTCCTCATCCAGACCCTGACCAGACCCTGCAGGTCCTGGTCCAAACCCTGACCAGACCCTGCAGGTCTTCATCCAGACCCTGGCCTGCAGGTCCTCGTCCAGACCCTGCAGGGTCTGGATGA
>NC_056508.1:48976807-49018456 GCF_014905685.2 Nematolebias whitei
CACACAAGTAGGCTGATTAGTTTGCCTGTAGGTCCTCATCCTTGCGGTCCAGGTCTTGATTGAGGCCTGCCAGGTTTTGATGCAGACCTGCAGGGTCTGGTCAGGGTCTGAATGAAGACCTGCAGAGTCTGGATGAGAACCTGCAGGGTCTGGATGAAGATCTGCAGGGTTTGGATGAGGACCTACAGGGTCTGGTCAGGGACTGAATGAAGACCTGCAGGGTCTGGATGAGGACCTGCAGGGTCTGGTCAGGGTTTGGATGAAGACCTGCAGAGTCTGGACAATGACCTGCAGGGTCTGGACAAGAACCTACAGGGTCTGGTCAGGGTCTGGATGAAGACCTGCAGGGTTTGGATGAAGACCTGCAGGGTCTAGATGAGGACCTGCAGGGTCTGGATGAGGACCTGCAGGGTCTGGTTAGGGTTTGGATGAAGACCTGCAGGGTCTGGACAAGGACCTGCAGGGTCTCTGGTCAGTGTCTGGTTATGAAGCTGCTTCCATCAGAAATCAAACAGGAAGAATGAGCAGTTTGGAGAAACCCTGGAAGAACTACAACTAGAGCAGGCTCTCTTATGAGCCTAGCTCCAGGTTCCAGAACCAGGGTCGGGGGCATTCTGAACCCTCACATTCAGAAGGTGGACTGAGAAGACCACTGTCTTTCAACAAAAACACGACTTGAACTCCTGAAGCTTCCTAGCGCTGCGTGTGGAAGAAAACCTACAAAAGAGATTTCTAAGAAACCAGTTTAAGGTGCAAAGCGCTGGTCCATGCCATCCAAGGCTTCCAGTCCAGGACCAGGTTCAGTGAGGGCGTACGGCGGTCTTTACGAGTTGGGGGTCATCGCGTCAGAGTTTAAAGCTATAGAACAGACACAACACTAAAGAAAAACATGTTCTATTGAGAAGGAAACATCATTGGCGTAATGATTTAAGTGTGGATCTTTAGTCCCCCCCACACACAGAGACTAGCAGGACACAACAGCTGCCTTTGATTATAGAAGTATATACACACACCCACACATATTGTCTTGTTCCTTTCGTTGTTTCCAGCTGTGCCTCAGCAATGGTTTCTACGTCTACAACTTTACTAACACCTCTGTAAAGTGCCTGGTTACAGTCCTCTCCGTCTGGTCCGGTCTCACTTTGTCAGATGGTTTTCATCGGGCCGACCGATCAGCTCACTCTTTCGCCGACAGCAGTCCGGGAATCTACAGTTTCCTCACAGCTGGGACAGGGAACGGTGGATTGGGGGACAATGTCTCTAAGCTCCCTACCTTCACCTGCTTCCTCTGGCTCTGGTTGTAGTCTTGCACTGCTATCTGCTCCAGGCACAAAACTGGGCCCAGATACTCCAGAGGGTCCTGGAGGTCTCAGCGCACTGTTTGACCCTCTGTCCCCTCCTAAAACCTCTCTGCTCTCTGATGATGTGGTAAGCTCCCTTCTTCCCTCCATCCGGACATCCTCTGTGCTGGACTCTCTTCTTTGGAACTGGCTTTCTTGACTGGGCCGTGTAGTGCTCAGGTCTTGGGGCTGTTCGTTCTGGTTTTTCTGAGTTGGGATAAGGTTTGTCTGGGATGCGAGGTTCTGCGCAAGAAGCCTGGTATGCTGCGAGTGGGACTGGGGATGAGGTTGTATCCGTTGAAAGTGGTGGTGTGTTTGGGACTGGGACAAAAGTGGCCTAGACTGGGACGGAGATGGTCTGGCTTGGGCTCTGTACTGAGGTTGGAGTTGTTGGCATGATGGGTCTCTGGTCTGTGTTTGGGGCAGTGCCTGATGCCTAGACTGCAGGTGAGGGTGGGGTAGGGCTGGGCTCCTGGTCTGGGGTTGAGACTGAGGATGTATCAGGGTCCTAGTTTGGGGTTCACTCTGAAGTTGTGTTGGATATCTGGTCTGGGGTTGAGACTGAGACGGTGTTGGAGTCCTGGTTTGGAGTTGACTCTGAACTTGTGTTACGGTACTGGTCTGGGTTTGCGACTGAGACTGGGTCAAGGTTCTGGTCTGGGGTTGACTCTGAACTTGTGTTAGGGCTCTGGTCTTAGGCAGAGACTGAGGCTGTGTTGGAGTCCTGATTTGGGGTTGTAGTTGTGTCTGGAGAAATAATCTGGACTGAGATTGTATTTGAGGTTGAGAAGGGTGTCTTGGCAAAATTTGGGAAGGATGTGTTTCTGGTTGGGGATCCTTTACTTGTGGTGGAGGACTGTGCAAGAAGGGTGCAGAGTAAGGTGAAGCACGAAGAGCTTGAAGCTGGGTTCGTTGCTGAACTTTAGACAGGGTTGGGGGTTCTTGGAGCCGTGGTTTGGGTGGGATGTTTTTGGCAGGGGAGGTCTGTGGTACAGGCTGTTGAGGCTGGGGATGGGAAGAAATGGGCACCTTGGTCTGAAGATGGGGCTGAGGGTGGTGAAGTGGTTGGGGTACAGGTGGAGTCCGAGATGAACTGGGGATCTTGGACTGAGAACAAGGCTGAGGATGCTGGTGGGGTTGAGGGATAGGATTCTGAGATTCAGGTGGGGACTGAGTCTTGTGTAGAGCTTGTTTGGAGACGAGCTGAGGCACACTCTGGGGTTTCACTTCAGGTTTGGATTGACTAGAAAGTGCTGAGAGTCCAGGTACTGGAGGATGAGGAGATGACTGCTGATCTAATGCTGAGGCAGGTAACTTTTGGTGATGATGATGATGGTGGTAGTGATGATGGTGGTGTTTATGAGGTGGTCGTTCCTTCCTTTTGTGACTTTTTGCTGGGCTGATGCTACTAATGCTGCTGCAACTCTTTTCACCCCCACCTTCATCTTCACCTAGTTCCTGTCCTATGCTTCCTGTTTCTCCCGATCCGTTTTTTTCCTTGTGCTGATGACCTTTATGGGATTTGTGTCCAAGCGATTGGTTGTCATCTGAGGCACAAGCTTGCTTTTGGGACTGGCTCTGTTCAGAGGGGGTGGGCTGAAGGTCTGAGCTTAGAGCCCACTCTGTTGTCCTTCCCTGTTCCTCTGTATAAGTCCTGTTTCCAGGTTCTGCACTTGTGACTGTTTGAGCGTGAACACATTCCTGCTCTTCCACTGTCTCTCTTGTTTTGCGTTTTTTGATTGGCAGGGCTGTTTCCTGAACAACAGGTTTGGAGGAAGACTCTTTGGCTGCTTTTCGTCTAGCTTCAGCAGCCAATATGGCAGCTGCACTGTAGCTTCCAGCCGTTGAGCTACCAGAAACTGAAGCAGAGGAGGTGGAAACCGGAGTCATCAATGGTACCGGTGCGGCTGATGCTGGTCTTCGTCCTCGTTTCTTAGGAGCAGTATGAGGTGGAGGAGGAAGTTCCTGTTGGGATTTCCTTTTTCTACCTGGACGGGACTTGGCAGTAGGAGTTGGAGACCCCACCTATAGAAAAAAAAGCACATTATCAAGGAGCAGTTTTTCTTGTTGTTGAATAATAATCAATAAACCAATACAAATGCTAAAGCCCAACCAATATAATGGCAAGGCCGATATTTTTTACCGATATAGGCCTTTAGAGACCTATCGGTATCGTGATAATTGTGCCATTGTGCGCCAATATAAGCGCTTCTAATTTCACTCCCTAAAATGTTGGAACCAGCTGTAATTGTAGAATGTGTCCAGCAGAGGGCACATGAAGACAACATTCAAGTCATGGCCGTTCACGTTAAGTTTCACTTTCAGCACAGCCGAAGTAGGGAGCAATACTGTGTAGCGTATTTTTCTGAACAGCGCATGGTGAGTTTACTTTAACTGATCTGTAAAATAAAATAAATCAACAATAATAAATTATCTTCAATCTTCCAACCTGCTTTCCATTAGCTACATGCCTCTCAAGTTAGCAAGCTAACGTTTAGATAACCTAACATAGGCTATTGCCTGTAAAACTTTATCCAGAACAATAAATCTAATGTAGCGGTAAAATATATGAGTGTTAGTAACGTTATTTTTGTCGTCCTCAATGAAATGCATTGTTTGTCTGAAAACTTTACTTTTCTACAAAGAAAAATAAACTCTGCTGCGATCAATACTGATAAGACCTTTACCATACATGACTGACTGTTTAAACAATGAACAGGAAGGTGTTTCTTTGTTTAATTGATATTTTTGTAACACATGATAACTTCATGGTGAATAGTTGAGAACAGAAAATCAGAATCAGAATGAGCTTTATTATCATTGCACCGAGATACAACGAGAACATGTACGTACAGTCGTCCGAAAGATGGACGTAGTGCATGAAGCTCCTGCTCATTAGCGCGGCCCTCTTATTCTTATTCAGAATAACATTTTTGCTTAGATGAGAAAAGGTAAGAAAACACAACGGGAGAAGGTATAAAACAAAACCTCTCACACCTAGTCCTAGACAGGGCACAATTTGAGGCATCAAAAAACCTACTACAGCACAGCACATAAATAGACATGATACATATAGGCCAGTGAAGACATTGAATTTTAAGGGAAGGTCGTAGCATAGCAGCACGATGGCACAACTGGTAGAGCTGCTGCCTCTCAGCAAGCAGGTCCCCGGTTCAAATCCCAGTCCGGGTGCCTTTCTGGGTGGAGTTTGCATGTTCTCTCCGTGCATGCGTGGGTTTTCTCTAGGTACCCCGGTTTCCTCCCACAGACCAAATAAAACATGCATGTTAGGATGATTGGTAACTCTAAATTGTCCCTAGGTGTGAGAGAGAGAGTGAATGGTTGTTTGTCTCGTTTGTCTCTATGTGTTCCTGTGATGGACTGGAGACCTGTCCAGGGTGTACCCCGCCCCTCGCACAGTGATTGCTGGACATGGGCACTGGCGACCCCCGTGACCCAAAATGGAAGAAGCGGGTAAAAGATAATGGATGGATAATGGATGGATGGATGGTCGTAGCATAGTCCAGAGCCCCCCCTCAGCCATTGTCCAGATAAGAGGTGTTATTTATCATCAGCTCGGTTGAGGTTCTGTCACATGTCCACGGCCTTGGGGAAGGGAGGGGTGAGGAGACAGACAAAGCGTCTTTGTTGTTTTAAAAACATGCCAGGAGGAGTTGAGATAAGGCCGCCGTCAAGGCCACAGTTTGGGTCAGGCAGAACTGTGAATTGCTGTTCCTGTCTTTTAAAGTCTTGCTAATACTTGCTAGTACTAGTAGGCTGATGGTCCTTCTTGAGCATGTGATCAGCTGGTTCTGGTTGTCAGCAGCAAACTGGTTGATCCACTCTGAGAAGGTGCTATGTAAGAGACTGAGCTGAATACAGCACCTCAGACTGAAGAAGTCTTTCGGATGAGAGACGAAACGTTTCTACATTTGTTTTGCTTTGTTTTTTGAATGTCCAGAGGACCAGATTGAACTTTTTTAGATTTTTCTACCTGGATTATTGAGCAGCATCAGGATATCTTGCTAGTACATTTCTCAGAAGGGGACTCCAAACAGCCGAATTGATCCCTTATGCCGAAAGTCGAGCTTACAGCTTTCTCCAAGATTGGGATAGACAAAGCTTTTCCTTAGGCCCTATTTACACGGACACGATGGGGGGAAACGTAGGTTTTTTCGTATGTTAATTAGAGGAAAAGATTTGCGTTGACACGGTCACATTTTGTGTTTACATGCATCCAGAGGATTCTCCCCCGCCCTCCCGAATCCGCTGTAGTTACCATGCCGGGTCATTAGATGGCGCTGTGAATTTTGTACCTTCACCTATGCGTTCTGCCTCGGCATGCTCCTTTCCTGTGAGCTAAAAAGCTCTGCTAACAACAAGTTAAAGCTGGATTTTAGATAAGAGTCGACAGATTTGACGCCAAGCGGGACGCTTCGTCTAACAGCTCCACACCGGTCGCTGAGTGGACCAGAACCGAGTCGACAATGTCGAACTTAACTCCTTGATAATCAGTAGCTGTTTTACAGCAGGTAAATCAAATGTTCTTAATGTTTGCTTGTGTTTACTTCTGTTACAAAACAACCAACTGAGTTTTTATTTTTTTCCTGAAAGAAGAAGAAGCTGTCCTCCCACCAGGCGGACCGGTTCTGAACGAGGCTCGGCCCAGGTGCAGTGCAGGAGGATGTCGAAGAGAGAGATGTGGATGAACTATTTATTTAAAATTCCCTTCAGTTCTTTTATTCAATCCATTCAATGTTTTAAGCTGCATTAAACAAAGTAGTGACAGCCTGAACGAGCCAGATGAACAACGTGGGACCAGTACATCCAGGATGAAAACAAGAGTCCAGTTCATTAACGCAGTTAACAGTTAACTTGTTTTTAATAGTGTGTTCAGTTTAATTATCAGTGTTTGTGTGACACACAGTTTGTGGTGTTGAATAAATAAATAAAAATTAAACCTGATGTCTTCATTTTCAACTTTAGTGTTCACGCTTTATGTTTAGCATCATTTTAAATTTGAATTACATCATGTCCAGAAAGCTTCATTTAGCTCAGAGCTTCATTATAACTCACACTAACATAAATACTGTTTATTATTATTAAACTTATTATTTATCACATTTAGATGTTATAGTGCAGCGCGACGTGTGCACGTGGCGACGTGTGCACGTGCCTCGTTCTATAAACAGCGACATTAAAACTGGATCAGATTGTGTCTCTTCCAACACAGATGTTGGTCACAGCAGCTGCAATCTGACGTAGATTAACTACGAGATTAAAAATATATTCCATCAGTCGTAGTTCAGAAAGACGTGTGTCCGCCGCCATGTTGATAGAAATATAGCGTCTGTCCAGGTGTGCGTGTGTGCACGTGGTTTAACACAAAGCCTCAGCGGGAGATGTTTACATCATCAGCGGGGGGTCAGAGAAAAACCTCCACTCTGGAAGGTGGGTTCAGAAACCTCCGGATTCAAAGAGGGGGGCCACTGGTGTCGAGTAAATGATCAGCAGAACCGCAGAGAGAAAGAAGTGGATTCATTCAAAATACACGCCGTTTAAACGGCCCCTTAGTTTACACATTTCCCAGGTAAGTCAGCCTGTTCCGAGGCCAGCTGGGGAGAGATTCAGATAACCACAATTGTTGATTTATTCAGGCAGATTATTTTCCGTCAGCCTTGAGTCTGTACTGATACTTCCAAGGTCCAAAATGTCCAGATTAGGGTGCATTCCACTGGTCCGTGCTTACGAGCCTCTTCAAGATGGTTTTCATGCTGACAAGTCCCAAAGCCGCAGGTGGCATGGGATTCAAATCACTTCCAACTTATGGTTTCACTCGTAAAGCATCTGCTTTTGAGTCCTCCAGCACGAACCAGACTTTCACATAGACAGCAGCCTGTCAAGGTCTAAATTAGCTGCGGCCGTCTTCTTTGAATGTTGATAAACAGGATCCAGACTATTCCTAAAACAGGAAGCATGTTATCATAAATCCAGTTATCTGCAATTTCAGTATCCTCGGTCGATATAGCAGAGGTAGACACACCCCCCCAGAGATATATCCAGCTGTATGCATGTCATCCGAGCAGATGAGGGTTCTCCAGGACCCTATCACTTTGTTGAAAATAATTGTAATATACATCGAAAGTCCAGTTGGTCAGATCCAAAACAGTAGTTTTCATTTCGGGAGATGTGTAAAAAATAGGAGCTGCTCCGAAACGCAGACAGAGAGAAAGAAAAAAAAGGCAGGAGGAGAACAGGGAGCGTGGAGAAATGCGTGCTGAAAAAAGGCCATGAAGCAACAGATTCACGGCTGAACAATATGAACAGATTAATAATAACAAGTGAACTGATTATTAATCAAATGAACTGATTGATAACAATAGTCATGAACTGATTAGTGACAATAGAACCAAAATAACAGTCACAACTTGTGACTGATAACAACATCTCACACTATAATGCATGCAGACAGATGTGAGTTTAAACGGGGTTCCATGAAACAACAATATTCATTCTGTTAAAACACTAAGGACAGAATGTGTCATGAAACGGGCCGTCACATCACGTAAATAGAAACGAATAAATGAGCAGGGTGTTGACCACGCAGCCGCAGTGCAAATGTCCTGCATTGTCATACCATTATGCAGAGCAGTCGAAGACGCGATACCTCTGGTCGAGTGCGCCCTGAGGTTATCAGGAGACTCTAAATCTGATGCTCTGTAGGCTTCAGAAAAGGCCTCACACAACCAGTGTGACAAGCGCTGGGTGGATAACGGGCGACCTGCATATGCATCTCTATAATGCACAAACAAATGTTGAGTTTGAGGCATTGCAGCTGTGCGCGCTATGTAACACGTCAATGCCCGCACAGGACAGAGCAGATGGAAAGATGCTTCTTCTGATTTGTGTGTGTGTGTGGAGGGGGGAACCCCTCCAACGATATCGCTCTTGATTTAAAAGAGCTCGTGATGTTTTAGGCATAAAAGCTGGATTCGGTCTTAGATCAGCTGAGCTGCCATCAGCTTGAATTCTGAGACATGACAGAGCGACAGAGAGGGCAGATAAATCACTCACCCTCTTAGCGGATGTTAAAGCCAAATTTCTGCCACGTCTGGGCCATCAGACCGAGGTGGAGGGTCCATTCCCGTGACGCGGACCGCCCCTGGACATCACATCTGCCCCTTGTTCAGAACACCGGGGATGTAAACTGCTCTGATGGAGAGCAGATTTTGGTGTGCCCAATACAGTAGTTTTCTCACAATGTGAACATTTGGGCTGAGCGCACACACCCCTGCCGGTTTATGTAAGCAGCAGTAAACTTGTTGTCCGTGTGAATCAAAACGTGTTGATTCTGCAGCACAGGAGCAAAGTGTTGAATCACATTCAGAACCGTGCAACATTCCAGAACGTTTATATGAGCTGTTGTGAGAGAGGCCACAGCGCCCCTACAACTCGAGATAGGCATGTCACCCCCCAACCTGACAACGACGCATCTGTGAAGACTGACACATGTGACGTAGGTTTGCTGACGGGGACTCCCTCCGACAGAACCAGGGGGGTTCCCAGTGTCGGAGATCTGTTCTCACGGAGGGAGGAACAGTGATCGTCCATCTCTTTTGCTTCACCGGACCCACGAGCAAACCATCTCTGGAGGCGTCTCATGTGTAGTAAGCCCAGCGGGCCACTGTGTGAGCTGACAACATCATTCCTAACAGCTTCATGACGGAAAATAGCTGTTACTACTCTGCCCGGTCTTACGTGGCAGAGCAGGACTCTTAGAGTGTCGATTCTCGTCTGTGATAAACGAATAAACGAGCCCTCATGGTGGTTGAGTTTAGCCCCACTCCCAGATAACAGTCGTCTGGGCAGGGAGAATCGAGCTTTTTCCCAATTTATGGCGAAGCCCAGAATTAGCAGGTGTGACATCAACACCTGAGCCTGTGCCGCTGCTTCCCGTTGTCAACATGTGAAGTGGTCTGCCCACGATCACCTTGTTGAAAACTGACAGGTCCAAAATCGGTCTCGTTCCTCCAGTCCATTTTGGAACCAGGAAGTAACGTGAGTAAAAAACGGTGTTTTCCTCTCCGTCGGGAACCCCTGGACTTCTGCATTTAGGGATGAGACCTGGTCTGGCGATGACAGGACTGTCTCTAAAAACTCCTCCGAACGGAGGGGTTCAGGCTGCAAGTTGTAGCGTGTAACCCCTACTATCAGCTTGGCCATCCATCTGTCTGGCGAGCAAGCTCACAGCCACTCCGCGTAACGTTCGTGGAGTGGGCGCCCGTTTAGTTGGTGCGTCATGTTTTGACGGACGTCAGCCAGTCTACCGCCCCGATCGTCGTCATGCGCCGCGGAAGTGTGTTCCGCGTGACCCAAGGCGAGGCTTCTTTGAAAGGGCTCTGAGCGCGCCTCTGTGCTGCGCTCGGGCTGCGGGTTCACATTCATGTCTATGTGGACCGGCGTGTGTTGAGGAGAGGCGTGAGAAAACTGTTGGCGTCGCGGGAGCATGCGTTTGACACCACTGCGGTGAGACACGTGCCGCTCCTGTGCTCGCCTTCATCAACGCCGCATCGTTTGAATGAAGGCTGCAGGCGCCGTGGAAGCACACGTTTGCTTCGGTGAGACGCGTGCCGCTCCTGCTGAGAGCGAGGTTTCTCACTGGAGAGCGGTGTGCGTGCCTTCATCAACGCAGCGTCGTTTGAGTGAAGGCTGCTCGCGTCACAGGAGTGCGTTTGACACTGCTTCGATGAGAAGTGTGCAGCTCGGGCTGAAAACGAGTTATTCCACTGAACTCGTTCTGCGGACCACATTCGCTTTCGACGGTTGTGTCAAGCGAGCATCTGGTCCTTATTTTGGAGCAACGGTGATTCTGAAAAACCTTTTTTAAAGGCTACCGGTTTGTTTTGTGTGGAGGATGTGTGAAGGAGCTGCTGTGAGGTCATTCGAGCTGACAGACTGGCTAAAAACAGACACTTTCATCATTAAACGATGTTTTGTTCCAAAAACTCATGTCATCTTTACACACATCCTCCGCAAACCGTCATTTTGAATCATCTCCCCCGTGAGCTCTGCAGTTTGTTGTCCTAGGACGCCGCCTGTTGGCAATCTCAAGGAAACGCTGAACCTCCGGTTGCCGGGATGAGAAAGGCTGATGTCTGACGGGCAGGGCTGGCATAGCGGAGCGGGGAGACGCTGCTGCAGCCGTGGAACATCTTGAAAATGGTCCCGAACAGCGCGTCCGTTGCTGATGGGGGCCCTCCAACAAAAAAAACTTTCTGCAGCTCCTCCGAGAGGGAGGTGGAGTGACGAGCCAGGTGGACCTCTGGAAAACCTCATCCTCCGACTGCAATGCGAGACCGGCAGACAACAGAAGAGGCGCACAGCTTGAGGATGACGTCAGCTGCCTTGCAGAGGGAGCGCTACGTCTCCTCCAGCCTCTTGAATGTTGTACGCCAGCAGCGTAACGTATTGTTCACTGCGGCCGCCTGGAACACACACCGGTGAGCTCAGTTGGAAAGCGATGTCACCGTCTGGTCATGCTTACCCGGAGGCGTAGGACGCTGGTCCAACCTGGACATCTTTGCTCCGAAAGCCTCCGCCAGGCTCGGCTCCAGGGGGGTAGGACGTCAATGCTGGGAAACGAGGCCAGATGGGATCAGGACGGCGAGCCGGAGTAGAGCCCAGAAACCTTCCCGCTAGATCATCCGATCTGGGCGGGGGAAGGAGAGGGACGGAAAAAGTCCCTTCATGTCAGCCGCCTCCTGGATTAAGCCAGGCAGCTCCAGAGGAGGGCACCGACGGCTGGGAGCGGTGTGGTTGCCAATGCGAAAAAGGTCCAGGGGGGTTAGCATTTGCTCAGCCCCCCTCGTTCCGATACTACGCTCTCCAGGAGGGAGTGAGCAGCGGGGGCTGCTGCTGACGTCGCCTGTCCCAGAGGAACCATCTGATTCACTCCGAGAGTTGGCGATAAAAGGAAAATTACAAGATGGCGTCGTCCAGCGTGTAGCGACCTGCCACTGAAAAATACGCCTCGGTGCTTACCTTGAAACAAGACTGCTCGTCTGCTTTTCCTGGTGGAGGAGAACTCATCGGGACGGCAGGAGGTTGACGTGGCGGGGCCACAGGCAGTCTTAACAAAGGTTGGTCAAGCTAGACAACTTCCCTTCTTCGTTCTTCTGACACTGCTATTAGCTTGCTGAAGAAAAATGGGAGCCGATTACCCGCTCTTAACGTAATTTATACGGACCGGGTGGGGCTCACACAGCAGGTGGGCGTGGACTAAATTTTTCAGTGCAATGCTTCGCATGACAGGATAAACCCACTAAGCGACAGTTCTTAAAGAGCGAAGCCTATACGAAATAGAACAAATGTTTTAGGCCCGATGTCCAACTTACTACTCACAGGGGCGGCTGTGGCTGAATGGTTAGAGCAGTCATCCTCCAATACGAGAGTTGGGGGTTCAAATCCACCAGCAGTCACATGCCGAAGTGTCCCTGGTCAAGACACTGAACCTCTCATAGCCTCTGATGTGTGTCCCATTAGTGTATGAATGTGATAAATCTCTGATTAGTCTCTTTAGAATGATTTGTTCAATTATTTTTCTAGAGATCTAGTATAGAGCTGTATGAATGGATAAATGAGGAGACAGACTGTTGTAAAGAGCTTTGAGTATCTTGAAATAAGATCGAAAGGAGCCATGTAGGTACAGTCCATTTACCATTTACAGAAACAGCTAGAGGACAAGCTGGCCAAAATGGTTCAGAAAAACAAAAGTTAAGTAGTTTCCATTTTGGAATGTCACTAGTTGATGCTGTAAATTTTGTACATTCACCTAATGCACATGCGTGCTGCCTCAGACTGCTCTCAGTAAGGACTTTCCTCTGGGCTAAAAGCCCAGCTAACAATAAGTTAACAAGTTAAATCTGGATTTTGGATACGAGTCGACAGATTTGATGCCAAGCAGGACCGCTTCGTCTAACAGCTCCACACTGGTCGCTGAGCGGACCAGAACTGACGATGATGATGTTGGACTATCTACTCCGATGATAATCAGCAGTCAATTTACAGTGGGTAAATCAACGTTCTTTATTACGTTTGCTTGTTTACTTCAGTTACACAACAACCGAGTTTTTATTTTTCCTGCAAAGAGAAGCTGCCCTCCAACCAGAGGTGGACCGGTTCCGAACGAGCCTCGGCCCAGATGCGGTGCAGGAGAACATTGAAGAGAGAGATGTTGGATGAACTGTTTATTTAAAAAGCCCCTCAGTTCTTTTATTCAATCATTCAGTGTTTTAAGCTGCATTAATCAAAGGAGTGACAGCCTGAACGAGCCAGATGAACAACATGGCGTCAGTATCCAGGATGACAACAGAGAAGAAGGGTCCAGTTCATTAATGCAGTTTACAGTTAATGTGTTTTTAATAGCGTGTTCAGTTTTTTTTATCAGTGTTTGAGTGACATACAGTTTGTGGTGTTGAATAAATAAATAAAAATTAAACCTGAAGTCTTCATTTTCAACTTTAATAACATGTAACATGTTTTGCATAGTTTAAATGACATAACTTGAATTACGTAATGTCCAGATAGTGTCATTATATTCCTCCCACACTAACATAAATACTGTTTATTATTCTTACTGTTATTATTTAGCACATTTAGTATGTTATAGTCAAGTGCCACGCGTGAAATATCCACCTGCCTCATTCAATAAATAGTGATATTAGAACTGGAAGCAATCGGCGTCTCTTCTCAACACAGATGTCGGTCACAGCAGCTACATTCCAGTGCAGATTAACTACGAGACCCAATATATATTCCATCAGTCGTAGCTCAGAAAGCAGGATGTTATAATCCAACACCATTGTTGTTGATTGAAATATGCCGTTGGTCCACACGTGCGTGAAATATACGCCTGTACTGCGTATGTGCTTTAACACCTCTGCGGGAGCTGTTTACAGAACAGCGGACGGCTGCTGCAAAAACCTCCAGTCTGAGAGGTGGGTTGAGAACCCTCCAGATTCAAAGAGGGGGGCGACTGGTGTCGTGTAAATGAAGAGCAGAACCGCAGAGAGAAAGGAGCGGATTCACTCAAAATATGCACCGTGTAAACGGACCCTTATGCCCCTTTTGCACTGCCCCTAATCAGCCCCAGTTCTGTGCAGCCCGCCACAGAAAGAACCCTTTTGCACCAGCACTTGAGTATTTTTAGCTGATCTGAGGCTGATTCAGGACCTCTTTTTGTCCCTGCTTCTCTGGTGGGACCGAGCGAGCTCAGCTGAGCTGAATCCGGACCAAACGTGAATGCAGGACTCTGATTGGTCACAGGGAGGAGTCACTGGATCTCAGAAACTTTTCACTGAGTCACCATTTGCAATTTCTCTGGATGCGGAGCAGCGGCTGATCTATTTTTAAGATTTTAAAAACAATAATGACAACGCCGTGTTTAATTCTGAAGTCCAGGCATTTTTTGTGTTTGTTGACTGAAGATAAAATTGGAGCGAGCGGAGTCACCGCGGAGGATCATACGAGCTGCCGAGCCGCTGAAGCCCGCGAGGCCGGACCCCGAGCCCCGGCAGGCGGGAGGACCGGGATGGAGGGACGGAGGGTGGAAACGTTTTTTAAAAACATTTTATGTATAAAATATATTTTTTTTTATCAGTGAAGATTAAACATAAATAAACGGTGCCAACGTTATCGTGAAATCATGTTATCCCTTTGACTTTATTAAATAATCTGTTAATTAAAGTTAATTCAACTGAAAAATTATAAAAAGACAAAATTATTTGATCTCTCAGGAATATTTCCCTCAAACATGTTTAAAGAAGAGACACAGGCTTTGGTTCAACTTTATTCTAACCCACAGATGAACAAACCTCTAAACAAGATTACACTTTAATTCAAAGCTAAAAATAATATGTATACAAGAAAAAAAAACACAATAAGTGCAAATACATCAAATGATGAAGAAAAATATAGAATTTTAAATGTACAGGTCCTTCTCAAAAAAATGAGCATATTGTGATAAAGGTCATTATTTTCCATAATGTAATGATAAAAATGAAACTTTCATATATTTCAGATTCATTGCACACCAACTGAAATATTTCAGGTCTTTAATTGTTTTAATACTGATGATTATGGCATACAGCTCATGAAAACCCAAAATGCCTGTCCCAAAAAATTAGCATATTTCATCCCACCAATGAAAGACAAGTGTTTTTAATACAAAAAACACCAACCTTCAAATAATCATGTTCAGTTATGCACTCAATACTTGGTCGGGAATCCTTTTGCATGAATGACTGCTTCAATGCGGCGTGGCATGGAGGCAATCAGCCTGTGGCACTGCTGAGGTGTTATGGAGGCCCAGGATGCTTCGATAGCGGCCTTAAGCTCATCCAGAGTGTTGGGTCTTGGTCTCTCAACTTTCTCTTCACAATATCCCACAGGTTCTCTATGGGGTTCAGGTCAGGAGAGTTGGCAGGCCAATTGAGCACAGTAATACCATGGTCAGTAAACCATTTACCAGTGGTTTTGGCACTGTGAGCAGGTGCCAGGTCGTGCTGAAAAATGAAATCTTCATCTCCATAAAGCTTTTCAGCAGATGGAAGCATGAAGTGCTCCAAAATCTCCTGATAGCTGCTGCATTGACCCTGCCCTTGATAAAACACAGTGGACCAACACCAGCAGCTGACATGGCACCCCAGACCATCACTGACTGTGGGTGCTTCACACTGGACTTCTGGCATTTTGGCATTTCCTTCTCCCCAGTCTTCCTCCAGACTCTGGCACCTTGATTTCCGAATGACATGCAAAATTAGCTTTCATCCAAAAAAAAGTACTTTGGACCACTGAGCAACAGTCCAGTGCTGCTTCTCTGTAGCCCAGGTCAGGCGCTTCTGACGCAGTCTCTTGTTCAAAAGTGGCTTGACCTGGGGAATGCGGCACCTGTAGCCCATTTCTTGCACACGCCTGTGCACGGTGGCTCTGGATGTTTCTACTCCAGACTCAGTCCACTGCTTCCGCAGGTCCCCCAAGGTCTGGAATCGGCCCTTCTCCACAATCCTCCTCAGGGTCCGGTCACCTCTTCTCGTTGTGCAGCGTTTTCTGCCACACTTTTCCCTTCCCACAGACTTCCCACTGAGGTGCCTTGATACAGCACTCTGGGAACAGCCTATTCCTTCAGCAATTTCTTTCTGTGTCTTACCCTCTTGCTTGAGGGTGTCAATGATGGCCTTCTGGACAGCAGTCAGGTCGGCAGTCTTACCCATGATTGTGGTTTTGAATAATGAACAAGGCTGGGAGTTTTTAAAAGCCTCAGGAATCTTTTGCAGGTGTTTAGAGTTACGTCGTTGATTCAGATGGTTAGGTTAATAGCTTGTTTAGAGAACCTTTTCATGATATGCTCATTTTTTGGGACAGGCATTTTGGGTTTTCATGAGCTGTATGCCATAATCATCAGTATTAAAACAATTAAAGACCTGAAATATTTCAGTTGGTGTGCAATGAATCTGAAATATATGAAAGTTTCATTTTTATCATTACATTATGGAAAATAATGACCTTTATCACAATATGCTCATTTTTTGAGAAGGACCTGTAGATATCCTGATGCATGCTCAATAATCCAGGTAGAAAAATCTGAAAAAGTTAATTCTAATCCTCTGGATGTTCAAAAAACTAACAAAAATGTAGAAATGTTTCTTCTTTCATCCGAAGGACTTCTTCAGCCTGAGGAGCTGTATTCAGCTCAGTCTTATATAAATAGCTATGAGCTGAATACAGCACCTCAGACTGAAGAAGTCCTTCGGATGAAAGAAGAAACATCTCTAGATTTTGTTTTTGTTTGTTTTGTTTTTTGAACATCCAGAGGATTAGACTTAACTTTTTTAGATTTTGTAGAATCTGGTTGATCAGATTTAATTTAATTCAGTTTTTTTCTAAAACAGAAGTTGTGTCAGGGTCTGAACAGAAACATTCATATATAAAATAATAATTTAATAATATTTATCTGAGGAGCAGACTGCTTTGAGTTTAACTCATCGCAGAACTCTCATTAGCAGGACTTGGATTCTGGACACGCCTCCAGAGTCGGTCCTAAAGTGCAGGTGCAAATCCAGGCTGAGTAGGGGCAGTGCAAAAGCGGCATTAGTCTCATTGAGCCACGAGGACTCATTTACATGAGACCTGTTTTAGACAGAACATATAAAGTACAGACAACAATAAACTACAGTTAAAATAAAAGTAGTGTTATAAAACAAATCAGGGTGCCGTAAAACAAGGTGAAACAAGGTGAAACAAGGTGAAACAAGGTGAAACAAGGTGAAACAAGTTGAAACAAGGTAAAACAAGGTGAAACAAGGTGAAACAAGTTGAAACAAGTTGAAACAAGGTAAAACAAGTTGAAACAAGTTGAAACAAGGTGAAACAAGGTGAAACAAGTTGAAACAAGGTGAAACAAGTTGAAACAAGGTGAAACAAGGTAAAACAAGGTAAAACAAGGTGAAACAAGGTGAAAGAAGGTAAAACAAGGTGAAACAAGGTAAAACAAGGTAAAACAAGGTGAAACAAGGTAAAACAAGGTGAAACAAGGTGAAACAAGGTAAAACAAGGTGAAACAAGGTGAAACAAGGTGAAACAAGGTGAAACAAGGTGAAACAAGGTGAAACAAGGTGAAACAAGGTAAAACAAGGTGAAACAAGGTGAAACAAGGTAAAACAAGATGAAACAAGGTGAAACAAGGTAAAACAAGGTGAAACAAGGTAAAACAAGATGAAACAAGGTGAAAGAAGGTAAAACAAGGTGAAACAAGGTGAAAGAAGGAAAAACAAGGTGAAATAAGGTAAAACAAGGTGAAACAAGGTAAAACAAGGTGAAACAAGGTGAAAGAAGGTAAAACAAGGTGAAACAATGTGAAACAAGGTGAAACAAGGTGTTTTGACGTACCATTGATGTTGCGCCAGACGAGGACTCCGTCTTGCCAAAGGGCATCTTAACCAGCAGCTTCCCTGGAGTCTTCTCAATGACTCGCTTCATGGCCACGCCTTCAGTAGCTTGTCGCATCTTTCCGCTGCCTACACAAACACAAACACACAAACACAAACACACAAACACAAACACACAAACACAAACACAAACACACAAACACAAAAGCAGAGATGAACAACTACAAAGCACTTATAAAAACTGACACCTGGTTCACTTCTGTCATCAGTGAGTACCTTTAGGTCGCCCACGGCCTCGCCCAGATGGTTTCACCACATTTGGTTTCTTGGGAGGGCGTTTCTCACGACGAGACGGGCTTCCACGCCCAGTTACAGTAAAATCAAAGTCATTGGGGTCTGTGGTTGCGTCGCCAATCTTCTCAAAGTAGGCAACAAGTTCCACCTTGGAACGAAAAGCTTTTCCCTCCGAGCTTGAGATCAGAAAACAACAAAACATCAAGACCAGTACAACTTGGAAAAAGAACAAACATCAACATGTTAAATCTTTGTGTTTACCCTAATGCATCATTGGAAACCAGCACCAGGTGAGGTGGGCTTACTTGATCAGGTAGACATCGAACTTTCCTGCAGAACGCCCAGACTTCCTCTGCTTCAGTTTTCGGGTCCAGCCTTCAGGCAGTGAGGGGTCTTCATACATTGGTCCCCGGTCCCGAATGATGGAGCGCCGCTGCCTGGGAGATTCTTCAGAGTCACACCCAGGTGCAGACTCTGATCCTGGTCCTGTCTCTGAAGAACATGGAACTGGTTCCAACACCTACAGGAAATAAGTGAGCTGAAACATCTGGAGCTCACCCTGAATGAAGCTCTGCTGTTTGGTTGAAGGTGTTGGATGTTATTTTTATCTAGACTGGTCCTACGGTTTGGATCTGCTCAGAGACGGGATTATAATGAAACTATGACCTGGTTCTGACTGGGTTAAACTGGGCCAGCAGCTCTAAGAGAGTCTCCCTGGGATTCAATATCAGTCAAGGAACAGAGTTTAATCTGCCACATTAGGTAGAAAGGCTTTTGAAGCACCGTCTCATATTTCGTAACACGTCAGAACCACATAAGATCCACTGAGATCACACTTAGCCACGACCCCTCATACACTGACAGGATGAGCTCCCCTTCTGCTAAGGAGGAGTCCAGGACCCTATAAATGAGTAATGACACGGGACATCGGGGCTCTTCTGGGTCTGTGAACATGTCACCGGTTCTGACTGGGTTAAAACCATAGGACCAGTCTAGATAAAAATAATATCCAACAAAGGTAAAAGAGTTCTTCTAAGTGTTTGCCTGTTCTGTACCTTGCTCTGTGGCTTCGCCCCTGCGGCTGTCATCTCTACCCCCTGCTCGACTTGGTGACGCTCCCTACGAGCCTTCTTGCTCTTACTCTGAGAGGAGGGCTGTGCGTCGACTTGTCTCTCATCACCTTCCTGGTCCTCCACCCTGAAGAATATTTGAGTCATTGCATCAAAGGTTCTGCTGTGTTCAACCGGTACTTTTATAAATCCATTTTTAGATCAATTCAAACAAACCACAACCTGTATTTTATTAACCCTTGACTTCTATGGTGACAGGCAATCACGTAACTACCTTCCTGTTTTTCTATCTGTTAGCAAAACATTTCCCGAACAAGTGGAAAGATTTGAGTGGAACTCTTAGAAATATTAATCTTTCATTTTCATTCATTCAACCTTTACTTCTACAGGTTAGTGTCATTGAGCCTCAAGGACTCATTTACAAGAGAGACCTGGTTTAAACAAAGAACACAGAGGAGGTACAGACAACAATAGATAATCATATAACAGCATATATAATTAAAAATAAATGGAAAAAATTATATAAAAATGAAACAAAAACAGGGGGCAGCACGGTGGTGCAACTGGTAGAGCTGCTGCCTCTCAGTGAACAGGTTCCTGGTTCAAATCCCGGTCCAGGGGCCTTTCTGGGTGGAGTTTGCATGTTCTCTCCGTGCATGCGTGGGTTTTCTCCGGGTACTCCAGTTTCCTCCCACAGACCAAAAACATGCATGTTAGGCTGATTGGTAACTCTAAATTGTCCCTAGGTGTGAGTGAGAGAGTGAATGGTTGTTTGTCTCGTTTGTCTCTATGTGTCCCTGTGATGGACTGGAGACCTGTCCAGGGTGTACCCCGCCCCTCGCACAGTGATTGATGGACATGGGCACCAGCGACCCCCGTGACCCAAAATGGAATAAGCGGGTAAAGATGATGGATGGATGGATGGATGGATGGATGGATGAATCAAAAACAGCTACATGGCACAACTAACAGGAACATGTCTGTGTTGGTTCTTCCATGAACTTATCAGATGTTTGAAGCCACTTAGAGAGGTCAAAGGTCGAGAGCTTCAGGTCTTTTTACAAGATATTCCAGGAAACAGGAGCGGAGTAGGAGAAGGTCCTTTTGTCTAGTTCAGTCCTCACTGAGGGAACACTGCAGGTAATGATGTCCTGAGAGCGCACGCTTCAACTTTAAGATGCAAGCCCATGGCACATTGACAGATTTAAACTCACCTAGACAGACAAACTGCATCCTGATCCGTTTCACTGTTTCTGTTTTATATGACAGATTTTTAGAAAATGTATCTACTTAATTCCTTTTCCCTCAGATTTCTACAAAAAACACCATAAAGACAAAAAGTGACAAAACTTTTGCAAATTTATTACAATGGAAAAACAAAATATAAGTTCTGATATGGCATTTTTTAAGTGTAGAGTTTAGTGAAACTCAAAGTTATTTATTTATTTGTTTATTTCTTTAGTTCTTTACACAACCACAGTGATATAACCAAAGTGCTTAACAAAAAAACAGTAATTAAAATGAGAACAAGTTGAAACAAGAAAAAACACAATAAAATAACAAAAAGAGGATCAGAAATGTCATCACATATTTAAGTACTAAAAATCTGTTGGAATAAAAAAAGTCTTAAGCTTTGATTTAAAGGAGCCCAGTTCAGTAATCTGACGTAGATTAAGTGGGAGTTTATTCCAGAGTCGAGGTGCGGCTGCAGAAAAGCCACGGTCCCCCACAGTTTATATTCTGTCCTTGGAACAGAGAGCAGGAGCTGTCGGACCTCAGAGAGCAGGAGCTGTCGGACCTCAGAGAGCAGGAGCTGAACAACTCTGTTCTATAAGGAGCAGCGAGGTCATTCAGAGCTTTAAAACAAATGATAAAAGTTTTAATCTGTTCTAAAACAGACAGGAAGACAAACAGTGTGATGTGGTCCCATCCAGGAGCAGCTGCTGCGTTTTGAACCAGCTGGAAGAGCTCAGTGATGACTGAGGTGCACGACACACACACACTTACAATAATCGAGCCGAGAACTGATGAGAGCACGAACAGCTTCTCCAAGTCACAACGGTTCAAAAAGGGTTTGATAAGGATGTGGGATATGGCATAAAATTCATATCAAAATATGTACTGTGAAGAATGGTGATAACGATTTATATCACAATATGTTTTTTTGTATAAAACTTGCAATAAGAATTTTTTTTTTTAAAAGCATAGGGTGTCCTTTTGCCATAATTTATTTTGAAAACTGCTATACCACAAAATAATCTCAATTAAGAAAATTCCACTACTAGGTCCAGAGTTTTTAAATAATAAACAAATCAAGCATCAAGCTTCTTGCTTGTAGTGCAAAACAGTGCAAAAGATATCAAATGTAGTTTTAGCCATATGTTTTTATACAAAAGAATATGTTGTTAACTCTTAACAGTTTCCAGTATTTTCACTTAAGAAATGAACAGCAACAGAGCAGCATTTTACACTGAAACACTTCACCCTCCAACCCTCTAGTGGGCGTCTCCTTCCTCTTTAAGGAGAGCTGACACAAAATGGCGACCAGTTTCCTCTGTGGCTTTGACCAGAGGGTCTCGCAGTAAAATCACACAACACAGCGTTCTTTTACAGATCAGAGTGCAGGTTTCTCTAAAGATGACCAACGCTTACTTTAACTTTTGACAGGAAAAAAAAACAACTTTTGACGGAACACAGCGTTTTGCGCATGCGTCTGAATACGGCAACACTACGGCAAGCCGGCTGTAGTTAGCTTGTAGCTTTGCTAATTAGTTCTTGAAGAAAATACTTTAACACCACAATTTTCAACAAAAAAAGTAATGATTAAATCTGACGACTCTGATTTTACATCAGACACAGCAATACTGTGGTTAGCCAGTAGAAGACAGATCCTATCATAGGCTAAATGTCTATCGTTTCTACCATGTACTATATATATTGCACATTCCTAGGGTTTGACCTTTTTTAAAAGGTGTAAATAAAAAAAATCCAGACTGCACAACAAAGGCGATATGTTTGTCAAAGTGTAAAGCCTTATCAAAGGTCACTCCAAGGTTTTTCACACTGAAAGTTAATATTCAAACTGAAGTTAATATTCAAATTTCCCAGGCCAGTTGCATCTTTGTCACCAAACAAAATCCATTCTGTTACATTGTCATTTAAAAACAGGAAGTTCTTGTTTAGCCAATGTTTGATTGCAGAGATGCAGTCAAATAGAGAAAGCATTGGGTTACTGGATCCTGGCCTTAATGGTAAATAGATTTGCAAATCAACTGCATAAAAATGAAAGTTGACATTGTGGTGTTTTATTATAGATCCAAGTGGCAACATGTACAAGGAAAAGAGCAGAGGGCCCAAAATGGAACCCTGGGGCACCCCACACAGAAGAGGGGCTGTAGAGGAAGAGGAGCCATTGAGCAAGATAGATAAGGTTAATCCATAGTTTAGTGAAACTCAAAGTTAAACCAGAGATTAGTGAAATTTGAAGTTCAAGTTGTAGGGATTGTGCCCTCTGGTGTTTGGTTTCTGTTCTTATACCCCTTGGTTTCCCAGTTCAGTCTGACCTGTTTTAGCTGTCTGTGCTCACGGGTGTGTGTGGTTGTATCTTGTTACTCTGTGTACAGTATATAAGTCTGTGTCTGTGTGCTACTCGTTTTATGGGCATCCTCTGGTAATGCCTCTTGAGTCCCTGGTGTTTTCCTACATGTTCGTGGTGTTTCTTCATGTTTCCTGGATCTGAGTGAGTTTTGCTGCCTTGTTCTTTCGGCTTTGCCCTCTACAGGGGTCGCCACAGTGAGTCATCCTCTTCCATATCACTCTGTCCTCTGCATCCTCTGTTTTCACTCAAAATACCTCCATGTCCTCTGTAACTGCATCCACACAGTGTATATACACATCTTATCAGGACTATTGAGCTATTTGGAAGTGTTTCATGGACAAATCTCACGTTTTGTCGTCAAATGCATATGTATTGTGTCTATAAATGTGTTTGCTAGAAGATATTTTTGATGTCTTAAATCATGTCCTGATAAGGACAAGGTGTGAAGAGATCTTTTTTTTTATAACACTATCCTTATGGTCTTTCTCCTATTCTATCTGAAGAATAAGGAGCCACGCTCCCAGGAGTTGTAGCCACTAACACTCAGCCCATCTTTTGGATGACTGTATGGAATATAATCTCGTTGTACTTCAGTGCAATTTTCCTGGACAGTGGACCCCAAGTACTTGAAGTCCTGCACCTTTGTGAGCTCTGCTCCTTGTAGCTTCACTCTTCCACCGGCCTTCTTCTCATTCACACACATGTACTCTGTCTTATACGGGTGACTTTCATTCGTATTCTTTCAAGTGCATACCTCTACCTCTCCAAGTTCTCTTCCGCCTGTTCCCTGTTCTCACCACGGATCACAATGTCGTCTGCAAATATCATAGTCTATGGGGATTCCTGCCTGACCTCATCTGTTAGTCGCTCCATCTCCAGAGCAAACAAGAAGGGGCTCAGAGCCAATCCTTGATGCAATCTTACCTCCACCTTGAAGATATCCATCACTCCTACAGCACATTTCACCACTGTCATGCTGTCCTCATAAATGTCCTGTACCAGTCTAACATACTTTGCTGCCATTCCAGATACCCTCATGCAATACCATACCTCCTCCCTCGGCATAATGTCATATGTATTCTAAATCCACAAAGACAGTGGAGTTTTTTCTGACCTTCTCTGTACTTTTCCATCAGCATCCTCAAAGCAAAGATGGCATCTGTGGGGCTCTTTCTTGGCATGAAACCATACTGCTGCTCACAAATAGTCAGCTCTCATCTAAGTCTAGCTTCCACATGTGTCTCCCAGATCTTCATCATGTGGCTCATCAATTTAATTCACATATAGTTGTTACAACTCTGTACATCACCCTTGTTCTTAAAAATGGGCACCAGCACACTTCTCCATTCCTCAGGCATTTTCTCATCCTCAAATATGCAACTGAATATTTGAGTCAAAAACCTCACTGCCATCTCTCCAAGACATTTCCAAATCTCCACTGGTATGTCATCAGGTCCTACTGCCTTCTCCTTCTTCATTCTTTTGAGAGTTTTCCAGACATCATTGTCACTTATCTTTCCCACTTCCTGGTCCACAGTTTCTATGACCTCTACTCCTCTTTCTCTTTCATTCTCTTCATTCATTAGCTCCTCAAAGTACTCCTTCCATCTTCACAGCACACTCTCCTCACTTAGAACATTACCATTCCTATCTTTAACATGCCTAACCTGCTGCACATCCCTTCCAGCCTAATCTCTCTGTCTTGCTAATTGGCACAAGTCCTTCTTGCCCTCTTAATATCCAGCCTCCTATACAACTCAATATACACCTTCTGCTTTGCCTTAGCTACCTCCCACTTTGCTCTATGTCCCATCTCCTTATTCCTGTCTCCTCTCTTCAGTCCTCTCAATGTTGTATTTCTTCTTGGCTAACCTCTTTCTTTGAACGGTATCCTGCACTTCACTATTCCACCACCAGGTTTCCTGATCATCCATTCTCTGTCCAGATGACACACCAAGTACTTTCCTACCAATCTCTGTAATTACTGTTGCTGTAGTAGTCCAGTCAAATGGAAGCTCTTTCTTACCACCCAGAGCCTTTAACAGCTCCTCTCTGAATTTCTCACAACATTCTTCCTTCTTCATCTTCCACCATTTGGTCTGTGATTTTACCCCTTTTCTCTTCTTCACAACAATAGTCATTCTACACACAATCACCCGATGCTGTCTGGCCATGCTTTCCCCTGCCACACCTTACAGTCCCCAATCTCCCTCAGGTTTCCTCTTCTACACAGAATGTAGTCAACCTGCATACTCCTTCCTCCACTCTGATAGGTCACTCTATGTTCCTCCTTCCAGTTCCAGAGTTCTGAACCATCTGTAACTTCTGAAGAGATTTGTTGGTGAGGCCATAAAGAATGGTTGCAGTAGTCAATCCATTCAATCCACTCTTATAGGTCACTCTATGTTTCTCCCTCTTTTGGAAATAAGTGCTGACTACAGCCATTTCCATTCTCTTGGCAAAATCCAACACCAGCTGTCCTTCCTGGTTTATTTCCTTGACACCAAACCTACCCATCACTTCCTCATCCCCTCTGTTTCTTTCACCAGCATGTCCACTCAGGTCTGCTCCCATCACCACTCTCTCCTCCCTGGGAATACTCTCCATCACTTCACCCAGATCTCCTTATGCATGCTCAATAATCCAGGTAAAAAAATCCAAAAAAGTTCAATCTGCTCCTCTGGACATTCAAAAAAACAAAAAACAAAACAAAGCAAAAAAATATAGAAACGTTTCGTCTCTCATCCGAGAGACTTCCTCAGTCTGAGGTGCTGTATTCAGCTCAGTCTCTTAAATAGCACCTTCTCAGAGTGGATCAACCAGTTTGCTGCTGACAACCATGTGAGCTTGACCATGAGCAGCTGGTTTTGGTTGTCAGCAGCAAACTGGTTGATCCACTCTGAGAAGGTGCTATTTAAGAGCATCCTGATGCATGCTCAATAATCCAGGTAGAAAAATCTAAAAAAAGTTAAATCTGGTCCTCTGGACATTCAAAAAAACCCAAAACAAAGCAAAACAACAAAAAATGTAGAAACGTTTCATCTCTCATCCAAGAGACTTCCTCAGTCTGAGGTGCTGTATTCAGCTCAGTCTCTTAAATAGCACCTTCTCAGAGTGGATCAACCAGTTTTGCTGCTGACAACCAAAACCAGCTGATCACATGCTCAAGAAGGACCATCAGCCTAACAATGGATCATTAGCACACTGATGGCTGTTTACTATTCACAGAGGGCTGAGTGATACTAGCAATCACAGCATTGTAAGAGGGGGACAATTGAACACGTAGGCCTCCACCCCTGTTTAACAATGGACGGTTTCTTTTCACAAAGATGGCCTCCTTTACTCCTCTCTCAAACCATCGTTCCTCTCTATCCAGGATGTGCACATCTTCATCCCTGAAAGAGTGACCGCTGGCCTGGAGATGAGTGTAGTGCTATTTAAGAGACTGAGCTGAATACAACACCTCAGACTGAGGAAGTCTCTCGGATGAGAGACAAAACGTTTCTATATTTTTTTGCTTCATTTTGTTTTTTGTTATTTTGAATGTCCAGAGGACCAGATTGAACTTTTTTGGATTCACCCAGATCCTTCCAATATGTTTCTTTCTCCTTCCCATCACATTCAACCTGTGGAGCATAACCACTGACAACATTTAGCATCAGACCTTCTACTTCTACCTTCAGACACATCACCCTATCTGACACTCTTTTCACCTCTACTACATTCTTTGCAAACTCCTCCTTCAGGACCACCCCTACTCCATTTCTTTTTCTATGCACACCATAGTGAAACAGTTTGCTCCGACTTTCAGACTCGAACTAGACGTCTGACTATCTGAGCTCTTCGGAGGGTAGTCAAAACTGGTTGGTGGGTTCCTTCTACAATGTGAGCTAGCTTTTAGCCAGGTATGCCTCTGATGCAACCCACATCACTTACACAGTCAGCGCCCTTATGGGTGAAGCTCTGCAGTGAGCTCATGCTCACCTCCGCTTTCGTCCCATTGCTTCCCTGCCGTTTTCCTCGTTCCTCAAGTATTTCCAGCAGGCTTTTGATCATCCTCTGCTACAAGAGGGAACCCAGCAAAGACTATTCACTATATGGCAGGGGTCAAGCTCTGTCACAGAGTTTGCCATCCATCCGGGTAATTGCAGAACAATCCGGATGGGGTAAAGTCGTGCTACAAAGTGCCTTTTTAAACGTCTTAATTGATAATATACATAAAAGACCAAATTGCTACACGTGAAGCTCCTTGAGATAATCTAGCCATACACATAGATAGAAGTAGAGAATGTCACTTGGTAAGAGACCACAAGTTCCGGGAGAACCTTTCAACCGGAAGTAGTTTTTCTATGCCTGTATTCCTCAACCCAGAACCGATGCAGGTGGGTCGGACAAGACTGACCCCCATGGAAAGAAAAAGAAAAATTTCTGCTAATGAATGCCTTTACTGTGGTAAGAGCGGCCACTACCTGAGAAACTGTCAGCTCCGTTTAAAGGGGGATACCATCAGTAAGACAGGAGATACTGGTGGGTAATAATAAATCTACTCCTGAAAATAAGTTTTGTCTACCTGCTTTAATTTGTGTTGAGGATGTTAATTTCTGGTCCAGGTCCTGATAGACTCCGGAGCAGAATAAAGTTTGATTAGCCTAAACATTGTACAACAACTCAAACTTTTTACTGTTTCTCTCAACCAATCTATCAACATAACAGGTCTCACAGACCAGACCATCTCATCCGTTACTCACAAGACTGATGATCTCCATCTGGTCCTTTCTGGCAATCATCATGAGAAATGTGAGTTTTCATCTTTGAATCTCCTCGTCCTCAGCTTATCTTAGGCTATCCCTGGCTCGTGAAACATAATCCCCTTATTAACTGGAAAAACAACCTCATTGAAAGATGGGGAGACGCTTGTTCAAGTTCATGTTTATGCTCAGCAATCTCTCTTGGGTCTTTTCCTCTCTCTACCAGTGATAAATAAAATCTTTCTAAAGTACCACCTGCTTACCATGCTTTGGCTCCTTTTCAGCAAACAGAGGGCCATACGTCTTCCTCCTCATAGACCCTACGACTGTCCCATTGATTTCCCCCCCCCCCCCCCCCCCGCCCCCGCATTCCAGCAGGCTTTATAACCTTTCAGGCCCAGAGAGAGAGACCATGAAACAGTATATTAAGAAGTCCTTGCAATCTGGGATCATCCATCCTTCTACCTCACCCCTTGGGGCTGTTTTTTTTTTTTGTGTCTAAAGAAAGATAAGTCCCTGAGACCCTGTATCGACTACAGGGGGTTAAACCAGACAACCGTCAAAAATAAATACCCAATACCACTTAACAATTAAGTTTACTATACCATACCAGTTTATTTATACAGCACTTAAAAAAGCAACAAGGCCAACCAAAGTGCTGTACAATAGAAACAAACAAGCACAGCGGACAGGAAAACAAAATAAAAATCAAAAAAGTCCTTGCTCAATAATCCAGGTATACAATCCAACAATTTTCAGTCAGGTCATCTGGACAGTTTCTTTTTTTTTTGTGCTGAAAAGTTTCACCTTCCATCCAGAAGGTTTCATCAGTCAAGGAAACACACAACAAAAAACTGATTCTTCCCCCCCAGCAGCTTACTCCAAAGTGGAACAAACCAGTTATGCTGGTGCTAAGATGATCTCTTTGGCATGCCCCCTCCTCCTGTGAGTGTGGGAGCCTGCCTGGCATGCAGTGGCAACTCATTCTACAGTCTTGGCCCTGCAACAGAGAAAGCCCTGTCACCTCTGAGCTTACGACAGGTTTCTGTAATTGAAAGAAGCATCTGGTCTGCTGATTTCAGAGTGCACGGTGGGACATATGGCTGCAGAAGAGTGAGATAGGATGGGACAGAACTGTTCAGTGATTTAAAAACATACATGAGTATTTTGACTGGATCCAAAAGTGAATGGGTAGTCAGTGCAGGGAGGCCAAAACTGGTGTAATGTGCCCTCTATGGCCTGTACCAGTTAAAAATCGGGCTGCAGCATTTTGGACCAGTTGTAGACGTGCAATGGAGGACTGACTGATTCCAAACAGAAGCACATAACAGTAATCAAGCCTGGAAGTAATGAATGCATGGATCACTGTCTCAAGATTATTTTGGACAGTATGGGCTTCAGCTTAGACAGCCGCCTCAGCTGAAAAAACAGGATTGAACAATCACGTTTACATGACTGTTAAGTTTCAAAGAAGGGTCCATTATCAATCCCAGATTAGTGATTCTTAGTTTCTCTAACGGAGCTAGAGAATAAAGGTCAATGCAGTGGTTCATGAACTGGCCATTGAGATGGAACAACATGACTTCAGACTTCTTCTCATTGAAACTTAAGAAGTTTAAAGCCATCCAGTCCCGGATGTCAGCCAGGCAGTAATGAAGAGGTTAAATAGAGCGTGTGCCTCTGTGCATCAGGGCGAAGTAAATTTGACAGTCATCAGCATAGAAATGAAAGGGTATGTTGTGATTGCGGAAAATAGCACCTAGTGGCAGCAGGTATAAAGAAAAGAGAAGGGGACCGAGGATGGAGGATGGACCCCTGCCGTACCCCCCATTGAAGCGTTGCCGATGCTGAACTGAAATCTTTGATATTGACACAAAAGGTTCTGTCAGAGAGGTAGGACCTAAATCATTTGAAGGCTGACCCTGTGATGCCCATCCACTGCTCTAGCCTAGAAATGAGGATCCCATGGTTGAGGGCATCAAAAGCAGATGTAAGGTCCAATAGGACAAGCAGCACAGAATTACCTGCATCAATGGCTAGGAAAATGTTGTTAAAAACCTTCAGTACAGCAGTTTCAGTACTGTGGAGAGATTTGAAGCCAGATTGGAATAACTCTAGGATAGCACAATCCTCCAAGAAACATTTCAACTGAGACTCAACTATTTTTTCCTGTAGTTTAGAGGTGAATGGGAGTCTGGAGACAGGCCTGTAGTTGGACATGACTGAGGGGTCAAGGTTAGTTTTTTTTCAGGAGAGGCTGGACAGAAGAATGTTTAAAAGTTTTTGGCACCACACCTGAGGACAAACTGCTATTGACAATAGCGAAGATAGAAGGACCCAGAGTAGGAAAAACCTCCTTTAGTAGTCGAGGTAGGACCACATCAAAGGTGGAACCAGATGGCTTCATGCTGTACATTACCTGCTCCAGAGAAGACAAAGAGATTGTCTCAAAGTGGTCAAATACAGCTGCACATTGAGATGAGATGGACGGATCATGAGCTGTTAGAGAAATGAGTGCCCGGGTGTTCACAACTTTTTCTATGAAGAAATGGAGGAAGTTCTCACACAGTTCAGTTGAGGCTTCCAGAGATAATGGTTCTCTGAAGTGTAGAACTGCATTCAGGGTAGAAAAAATAACTCGGGGGTTGTGGAAGTTGGAGACAATTATATCAGAAGAATTTAGATTTAGCAGCTTTAACTGCTTTCTGATAATGATGCCAACTCTCCCTTAATATTTGAAAAGAAACCTGCAGCCTGTCTTTCCTCTATCTGCGCTCTGTTCTCCTACATTGCTGTCTAACAGCTTGAGTGACGTCATTATGCCAAGGTTCTAATCTAAGTTTCATTTTTCTGGTTTTAACGGGAGCAGCACGGTCCAGAACAATTAAACAGACAGAGTTGAACTGAGGTTAGCTCCTCGGTGGTGAGGGAGTTAAAAGCCTCATTAAAACTAGCAGCAATGAAACGGTTAATGGCGATGTGGTACGTGCAGGAGTGCACAGCTTAGCAGTAGGACGGGGGTGGGGGGGGTGCGAAGTCAAATAATACAGGCACGTGATCTGAAAAAACATTGTCGCTGATTTCCAAATTACAAACGGAGACATCACTTATTAAAAAGAGGTCCAGCGTGTGACCGTGTTCTTGGGTGGGACCATTTACTTGCTGAGATAAATTAAGAGTCCAATAAATCTATAAAGTCTTTCACTAAGGACTTCTCCTGACAACACACATGAATATTAAAGTCACCAATGATTAAAACATAATCCTATCTTGGTGTGATATCAGCCAAAAAAATCTGAGAATTCACTTAGGAAATCCTTGAATCGAGGGGGGTGGTAAACGAGTGCGCACAGAACCAGAGGAGATTGTCCAAGTTCAAAGACGCTCAGCTCAAAGCTGGAGTGGGAAACCGGGATGGCCAACTGTTTAAAGGCAAAGTTTGGTTTAAAGACTGTTAATAATCCACCACTGCGGCGGCCTGAAGGCCGTGGGGCATTAAAACCCTGACAGTCCGGAGGTAATAATTCCATCAAGGCGCTGGACTCCTTCCTGTGGACACACCACCTGCAGGAAGGGCCATAAGGTGCGTGATATCATGGGCAGTGGCCGAAGGCGGGGACCTTGGCGCTCTGACCCTGGCTTACCAAAGCTGGCTCTTGGGACATGGAACGTGAACGTGGGGAAGGAGCCTGAGCTTGTGCGTGAGGTTGAGAGGCACTGACTAGATATAGTTGGACTCACCTCGACGCACAAGCATGGGCTCTGGAATCAATCTCCTTGAGAAGGGCTGGATCTTATTCCACTCTGGAGTTACCCATGGTGAGAGGCGTCGAGCTGGTATGGGTCTACTTGTAGCCCCCCGACTTGGTGCCTGTGTGTTGGAGTTTTCCCCGGTAGATGAGAGGGTAGCTTCCCTTCGCCTTCGGGTGGGGGGACGGGCTGACTGTTGTCTGTGCCTATGCACCTAACGGCAGTTCAGACTATCTGGCCTTTTTGGAGTCATTGGCAGGGGTGTTGGAAGGTGCACCAGCTAAAGACTCCTTTATTCTGCTGGGGGACTTCAATGCCCACATGGGTAATGACAGTGTGACCTGGAGGGGCGTGATTGGGAGGAACGGCCTCTCTGATCTGAACCCGAGCTGTTGTTATTGGACTTCTGTGCTAGACATAGTTTGTCCATCACAAACACCATGTTTGAACATAAGGGTGTCCATAAGTGCACTTGGCACCAGGACGCCCTAGGTCGTAGATTGATGATTGACTTCATAGTCGTGTCATCTGATTTGCGGCTGTTTGTTTTGGACACTTGGGTGAAGAGAGGAGCTGAGCTGTCAACTGATCACCACCTGGTAGAGACTTGGATCAGATGGCAGGGGAAGATGCCGGACAGACCTGGTAGACCAAACGTGTAGTGAGGGTTTGATGGGAACACCTGGCAGAAGAACCCGTCAGACAGATTTTCAACTCGCACCTCCGGGAGAGATTTAACCGCATCCCAGCTGAGGTGGGGAATACTGAGTCCGAGTGGGCCATGTTCCGCACCTCACTTGTTGAGGTGGCTGCCTTGAGCTGTGGCCGCTGTGGGGAAAGCAGCACTTGACTAACACTGTATTCAGTGAAGGTGGGCTGCTGTTGCCCTCAACCAGTGATGTTGTCGGGAGGTGGAAGAAATACTACAAACTGAGGTGTACCGCAAACCCACCCACACTGACCAGTATTTGCAGTTTGACTCCCATCACCCTTTGGAGCACAAGTTAGGAGTCATCAGGACTCTGTACCACAGAGCAGACAGCGTCCCCACTAAACTCAGGAGCCAGGCAGAAGGAGAAATCCCACACAAGAGAGGCTCTAGACTAGAGCAATGTGGATATCCTAACTGGACCTTCCTGAAAGCAGAGAAGAAACCCAAACAGGACTCCAGTCAGCCAACAGGTGAAAAGGAGGAACCCAGACCAATGGTCATTCCATATGTTGAGGGAGTATCAGAGAAACTGAGACGTTTATTTTTTTCTAAACATACCGTTCCAGTGGCTTTTAAACCCCAAAATACATTACGGCAAAGACTGGTTCATCCCAAAGATCCAGTCCCCCGGCACAAACAGAGTAATATTGTGTATGCTGTTCAGTGTCAGGAGGGTGATCAGTCCTACATCGGGGAAACTAACCAGCCACTGGCCAAAAGGATGGACCAGCAAAGAAGAGCAACATCATCAGGCCAGGACTCTGAGGTCTACACTCATCTCCAGGCCAGCGGTCACTCTTTCAGGGATGAAGATGTTCACATCCTGGACAGAGAGGAACGATGGTTTGAGAGAGGAGTAAAGGAGGCCATCTTTGTGAAAAGAAACCGTCCATCATTAAACAGGGGTGGAGGCCTCCGGGTTCAACTGTCCCCCTCTTACAATGCTGTGATTGCTAGTATCACTCAGCCCTCTGTGAACAGTAAACAGACATCAGGTGCTAATGATCCATTGTTAGGCTGATGGTCCTTCTTGAGCATGTGATCAGCTGGTTCTGGTTGTCAGCAGCAAACTGGTTGATCCACTCTGAGAAGGTGCTATTTAAGAGACTGAGCTGAATACAGCACCTCAGACTAAGGAAGTCTTTCGGATGAAAGATGAAACATTTCTACATTTTTTTTTATGTCCAGAGGACCTGACTTAACTTTTTTAGAACTTTCATTGTTGGAGTAAGCTGTTTGAGGGAAGAATCAGTTTTGTTGTGTGTTTCCTTGACTGATGAAGCCTTCTGGACCGAAGGCGAAACGTTTTAGCACAAAAAAAGAAACTGTCCAGATGACCTGACTGAAAAATGTTGGATTGTATACCTGGATTATTGAGCATGGACTTTGTTGTTAACTTTCATTGTTTTCTTCTTGTAAAGTTTTTGTGATCTTTTATTTTGTTGTGTTAATAACATGTTTTGTTTTTGTTGTTTCCTTGGTAACAGGTAGCTAAGCTCAAGCCAGTGTTGTCCAGACCCGACCTTGAGAAACTAGTCCATGGCTTTGTCACGACCCGATTGGACTATTGCAACGCACTCTATGCTGGGATCAGCCAGGCTTCTATTTCACGTCTTCAGCTCGTCCAGAATGCTGCTGCTTGGCTTTTAACCGGAACTCGTAGATCTGAACATATTACTCCAGTTCTGTCCTCCCTTCACTGGCTCCCTGTTCGTACGAGGATAGTCTTTAAAATTCTTCTGTTGACCTTCAAATGCTTAAATGGCCTCGCACCCCTTTACATCTCTTTACTCTTTAGATTTGAAGCTCTCGACCTTGACCTCTCTAAGTGTCTTTAAGAATCTGTTGGACTCCTGGCAGGGACCAATGCAGACATGTTCCTGTTTTTAGTTTTCTACATTTGTCTTGGAATCTAGCTGTTTTTTGTTTTGTTACCTTTTTCCTTTTAGCCATCCTATTTGTTAAAAAACAAACAAAAAAAAACTGTAGTATGAGTTTTTATAACTGCTTATTGTTGTTGCTGTTGTCCATTGTTGTCATCTTTCTTTGTTAAGTCAGGTCTCTCTTGTAAATGAGTCCTCGAGGCTCAATGGGATTTACCTGTAGCAATAAAGGTTGATTGATTACCTCTCTGAGCTTCTGGAACCTTACGTTCCCTCTCGGGCCCTGAGATCATCTGATCAGCTGCTTTCGGCTGTTCCAAAAACAAGAAGCTCAGAGGAGATCGGGTTTTTTCAGTCATGGGCCCCAAACTCTGGAACAACCTGCCCCCCAACATCAGGCAGGCCACCTCCCTTCCACCTCCCCCCCCCCCCCCCCCCCCCAACATCAGGCAGGACACCTCCCTTCCTCACTTCAAGTCTCTGTTAAAACTCATCTGTTCTCTCAAACATTTCACACAGTGTAAATTGATCCAGTGTTTTTAATCTGTGACCCCATGTTTTAAATGCTTTTTATTAATTCTTCAGTTATTATTATTAGTGTATTGTATTTTTTTACTCTTTATTTTTACTCCCATTGATTGTTGTTGTTGTTAAGCACTTTGATAACAGGTCAAGTCAACTTTATTTATAGAGCACATTTAAAACAGAACCTGTTATCAAAGTGATGAACAACAACAAAAATCAAAAACAAAAGTAAATTAAAGAGAAAAAAACGGGTTCTGTTTTAAATGTGCTCTATAAATAAACTTGACTTGTTAAGTTCTTGTGATGTAGTATTGTTGTGTTTTGTTGTTATCTTCTAGTTGTAAAGTTCTTGCAATGTTTTATTTTGTTGTGTTAATAACTTGTGATGTTGTTTTGTTGTTTTAGTTGTAAACTTTTTGCAATGTTTTATGTTGTGTTAATAAAGTGTTGCTGTGTTTTGTTGTAAAATAATGTGTAATAACTTGTGTTGGTTGTGTTATTGTTGTTGTTTGTTGTAAAGTATTGTTGTTGTGTTAATAATTTGTGTTGTTGTTTGTTGTAAAGTATTGTTGTGTTAATAACTTGTGTTGTTTGTTGTAAAGTATTGTTGTAGTGTTAATAACTTGTGTTGTTTGTGTTATTGTTGTTGTTTGTTGTAAAGTAATGTTATGTTAATAACTTGTGTTGTTTGTGTTGTTGTTGTTTGTTGTAAAGTATTGTTGTTGTGTTAATAACTTGTGTTGTTTGTGTTGTTGTAAAGTATTGTTGTTGTGTTAATAACTTGTGTTGTTTGTGTTATTGTTGTAAAGTATTGTTGTTGTGTTAATAACTTGTGTTGTTGTTGTTGTTTGTTGTAAGGTATTGTTGTTGTGTTAATAACTTGTGTTGTTGTTGTTTGTTGTAAGGTATTGTTGTTGTGTTAATAACTTGTGTTGTTGTTGTAAAGTATTGTTGTTGTGTTAATAACTTGTGTTGTTGTTTGTTGTAAGGTATTGTTGTTGTTGTTTGTTGTTAGGTATTGTTGTTGTGTTAATAACTTGTGTTGTTTGTGTTGTTGTTGTTTGTTGTAAAAACACAGCTACAGGTGGAAGTTTCTGCCGGAAAAGGAAGTGAACACCTGAGTAAACTAGGATGCATACACGCGCGCTCTCATGTACAAGTCCGGTTTTGCTCAGCGGCACTCCAACAGCAGCTGGCTGCTAACAGGCTAACCGGGTTTACCCGGGGTCACGGATGAGCGGCCCGTTACCGGCTGGAGGCTCCGCTGTCGCTCGGAGCTCCAGCCGCGGCCCTCCGGCCTCCCTGAGGCCCCGTCCCGGGAGCTGTGTGGGGTGAGGAGCGGCCCGAGGTGCGTTGAAACAGCGGCTAGGCTAAAGCTCGAGTCCACCCTGAGCTTGTGACGTATTCCCCCCTAACCCCGCTCGGGGGAGACGGGCCGGGATTTAAATCAGCGCACTTCCCCTCCATAAAACGCACAATAACAAACTGTTCGGGCTCGGTTCAGATGCGGCGGCAGCAGCTGCGACGAAACGGAGGATGAAATAAAGACGACTTACGCTCTGTCCGCTCCGCTCCCCACGGCGGCCATTTTAATTTATATAAATAATTTTATATATATATGTATAAAAAACAAAACATCTCCGCTGAACACCGCCCCCTCCGTCAGTACAGAAGTATCGCGAGATCTCATTTCACAGCGCAGGGCGGGCAGGGTGGAGGAGGAGGAGGCGCTCTGAGGGAGTGATGGAGACAATCAGGCGGCAGCTTTGAAAATTCAAAAGGACAAAATGGAGAGATTTGGAGGAATAATTTCAAAGGTGGAATAAATCCTGAACCTGCCCCTGACTCGGAGCTGTCAAGCAGTCCTGGATGACTGCAGCAGAGACAAGCTGGAAACTGAACTTTTGTTTGGCTCATGTCAGAACATGGCATCAGTAGAATTAGAAAGAAGCCATTGGAATAGCATGGATGATAGTGAAGAGGAAGAGATGGACGGTCAAAAAGAAGAGAAAGAGTGGAAAGAAACAGAGAGCTAGTGAAAGAAAAAAGAAATGAGGAACGTTCAGAAGGAACTGATAGTGAAGGTAACGAAGAAAGAGCAGATGTGTCAAAAAATCCATCCATGAATGTTATAATAAGATTTGAAGAAGAGGAGGGAGTAAAGAAAATTGACCCACTGAAGTTCACAAAACACTTAAAACACAAGTTGGAGAAGTCAAATATGCAAAAATACTGAGAGATGGAAATCTTCTGATTGGGTGCAGTACAGATGTTCAGGTGGAAAAGCGAGGACAATTGGGTGGGTGTGCAAAGTTAAAGTTAAAACTGTTGTAAGAGTAGGTGAAAAAAGAAATAATGGAAGTAGAGGAGTCATCGTAGGAGTACCTCTAAATGTAAATATGAAAGAACTGGTTGAGAATCTAAAGCAAAAAATAAAGAAGTAAAATGAGCAAGAAGACGACTAGAGGTCCAGAGAAAGTTGAAACAGAAACTGTGCTGGTGGAGTTTGAGACAAAAGATGTGAAAAGGACGTTTTCTTTGTGTTGCTAAGATTCAGTGTCAGGGAGTTTGCACCTAAACCAGTGAGATGTTTCAACTGGCAGGAATTTGGATTTTTTTAAAATGTGTAAAAGAAACGGGAGATGTGCTCGATGATCTGGAGATCATGAATATGGAAAATGTGGAGTTGAGAGTTAAACCAAAATGCTGCAACTGTGGAGGAGAGCATAGCTTTGCTTTCTGGGGGTGTGAAGTGATGAAGCAGCAAACAGTTGTGCAGAAAGTAACATATGCAGAAGCATGTAAAATGGCTGAAAAACAGAAGCCGAACAGAAAACCTAGGATAGAGGAGAAACAGGTAATCCAAAAGGTTATGGAAATGGTTGAAAGGAAAATAGAGGAAGAGAAGAAGAAGATGGTGACTTTTGTAGCAGGAGTAATAAAAGCAACAACAGACGTGAAGTGTAAGACAGAAAGAATTCAGATCATTGTGAAGGCAGCTTGTCGTAGTTTAGATATGAAGAACATCCGATGGGAAGATGTAAGCAGAGAGCTGCGTAGTGAAGCAAGTCCAGAAGGATCATGTGGCTCGTTTTGATCACAATCCTCATCCTGCAGTGGAACGCAAGGAGTCTTTTGTCAAATGGTCCAGATTTTAAACAGTTTATTTATGATCAGACAGAAAAACCTGATATAATCTGTAAACAGGAAACGGTTTGAAGGATTCTTTAAACTTTACAGTTTATGGATATATTGCAGTTAGATTTGAAAGAAAAGAAGGAAATGGAGGTGGGTGTCTTTCTTTGATTAAAGAAGGTACTCCATATTAAATAATTGAAAGGAAAGGAGACTTAGAATATGTAGCAATTGAAATATGGATAGAAGGAAAGGAAATAATGATTATACATTTTTACAATCCCAGCAAACTCTAAATTGTCCCTAGGTGTGAGTGAGAGAGTGAATGGTTGTTTGTCTCATTTGTCTCTATGTGTCCCTGTGATGGACTGGAGACCTGTCCAGGGTGTACCCCGCCCCTCGCACAGTGATTGCTGGACATGGGCACCAGCGACCCCCGTGACCCAAAATGGAATAAGCGGGTAAAGAAAATGGATGGATGGACAATCCCAGCAAAAAGATTGAATTAAGTCAACTGGAGGAGATGGGTATGAAAGACAATATTATTTGGTGTGGAGACTTTAATGCACATCGTTCACTATGGGGCAGTGAGAAAATAGATTATAATGGTAAAATAGATTATAATGGTAAAATAGATTATAATGGTAATATATTAGAAGAATTTTTGGATGATAAAAATCTTGTATGTTTGAATAATGGAGCAAAGACAAGAATAGATATTAATTCTGGTAAGGAATCTGTATTAGATTTAACATTTGCCTCTTGCTGCTTGGCTCCATTATGTGAATGGCAAGTAATAAATAAATCATTTGGTAGTGATCATTAGATTATAACCAGTAATATAAGGATGGGCCAGATACAGACTCCTGAACTGGTAGGAGGAAAGTGGATATTTGGGAAAGTAAATTGGGAAAAATACAAGTATTTATGTGAAAGAAAACTTTTAAATGTTCAAAATGATTGGAGTATTGAAAGAATGAGTCATAGCATTTTATCAGCTGCTGAGGAATCTATTCCAAAGACTTCAGGGAAAAATAGGAAGAAGTTATCCTGATGCATGCTCAAAGGAATGCTAGGAAGAAGTTAGTTCTGTGGTGGAATATTGAGTGTAAAACTGCAGTAAGAGAAATAAATAAAGCATTTAAACTTGTCAAAAGGTCCCACAACTTTCAACATCTAATTGAATATAAAAAAGCACAGGCAAAAGTAAGAAGTACAATAAGAAGAGCAAAGAGAACTTATTGGAGAGACTTTTGTGATACAATTGGTAGTAGGACACAAATAGGGGAAGTTTGGGGAATGATCAAAAAAATGGAGGAGACAGAAGAGAATGGAGTTATCCAATACTTAATAAAAATAATCAAATAGCAATAACTGATAGAGAAAAGGCTGATATTTTAGCAAGTACTTTTGTGGAAATACATAGTGGGGAAAATTTATTGGATGATGAAAAACAGAGAAGGGAGAGAATGAAATCAAGAAATGTAGAAGCTTTAAGAAGAAAAGAGAATATTAATGAAGATCTGATGAACTGTCCTTTCTCTATGGGAGAATTGAAAAGAGCTTTGGATAAAACTAGGAACAGTGCACCAGGGAAAGATGAGATATGTTATAATATGTTAAAAAATTAAGTGATAAAGCATTAGATAAATTATTAATATTATTTAATAAGATATGGAGAGAAGGGCGTCCACCATGTGGATGGAAAGAAGCAATTATTATCCCAATAAAGAAACGTGGGAAAGATCACAGTAATCCTGGGAATTACAGACCAATTGCTTTAACCTCTAATATCTGTAAATTGATGGAAAGGATGGTGAACGACAGATTGATGCATTATTTGGAGTCAAGAAACATAATTGCACACACTCAGAGTGGTTTTTGTAGAGGAAGAGGAGCAATGGATCCTATTTGATGTTTAGAGGACGATGTTAGAAAAGCTCAGATTAATAAGGAAACTGTTGTTTGTGTGTTTTGATGTAGAAAAAGCATCGATATGTTGTGGAGAGAAGGGTTCATGATTAAATTACATCAGGCAGGAATAGGAGGAAACATGTTTAATTGGTTAAAGGATTTTTTTATGTGACAGAACTATTCAAGTTAAAATAGGATCGCATGTATCACAACAATGTAAAATAGAAAATGGAACTCCTCAAGGAAGTGTGGTAAGCCCCACACTATTTTCAGTTATGATTAATGATATTTTCAAAGATTTATCTTTAAGTTATGGTAAACCAGTTTTTGCTGATGATGGAGCGTTATGGAAAAGGGGTAAATGTGGAACATCTTATTTTAAAACTTCAGGACGTGATAGATAAAGTGAGTAAGTGTGGAACAGAGTGGGACTTCAGATTTTCAGTTGAAAAGACAAAAGTCATGTTCTTCACAAGTAAAAAAAATCAAAGTTAATAAAAAGTTATATGGAAAAGAGTTAGAAAGGGTTGATTATTTTTGTTTTTTGGGAGTAGTTTTTGATAAGGAATTAACTTGGGGAAATCAAATAGAGCATATTGTATAGAGGGGTAAAAAGGTACTAAACATAATGAGGTGATTAGCAGGGTTGACACGAGGAGCTAAATTTGAGTCACTTAAACATATTTATGTGTCATTAATTCAGTCAAGAATAGATTATGGGAGTGTGGTGGATGGATCAGCGGCTGAAACTCGGTTAAATAAATTAGATGTTATCCAAGCTGGAGCACTGAGAATTTGTTAAGGAGCAGTAACATCAACTCCAGTTTGTGCTCTACAAGTAGAATGTGGAGAAATGCCATTATGCACTAGAAAACAACAGTTAATGGCAAATTATTGGATACATTTGAAAGGACACAATGAAAATCATCCAGTTAAGAAAGTGTTAGAACATTGTTGGGAAAGAGGAAAGGAGCTTAAAATAGTTTTGGGTGGATTGGGGATAATTTAGCAAGAACATTTAAAGTATATAACAAAGAATTCAACCCAACAGTATTATGGCCTTTAAGGCCTACATGGACATGGAAATACAGTAATCTATCGTTATCAAATATTAAGAAAAGAAATACTATAGATGTTTGTCAAGAATTTATGATCGAGTACAGAATAAGTATAATGATTATTTGCAAATCTATACAGATGTTTCAAAAGATCCAAAAACTGCAGCAACTAGTGCAGCGGCAGTGATTCCTGAATTAAAGATTAAGCTTTCAATAAGAACATCTAACTTTCTGAGTATATGTGCAGTAGAATTATGTGCTATTTTATTGGCTTTAGAATGGGTGGAGGATGGTAGAATAAGTGAAATTATAGTTTGCAGTGATTCATTATCAGCATTATTCAGCATTGAAAAGGTTAGTTCAAGTAATCAGCAACACATCTTGTATGAGATTCTGTTTGTTCATCATATGTGAACAAAACAAAACTATAGTAATAATGTGGACTCCTGCTCATTTAGGTATTTTAGGTAATGAAAGAGCAGATAGTTGGCTAAAGAAGCTGTTAAAAAAGAAGATATATCAATAAAGTTATCTAAGTCTGAAGGCAAAAGGAAAGTTTGGAAAGAAAGCAAGAAATTATAGAAAGTGAGCTGGGACAACGAGACAAAAGGGAGACATTTATATAACATACAGAATACAGTTGATGTTAAAAGAGTCCGAGGAATAAATAGGAGGGAGGAGATCATTATAAATAGAATAAAAACTGGGCATAGTTTTTTGAATGGCCCTCTTTTTAAGATGGGGAAACATCTTACTGGTTTATGTGACTGGTGTAATCCCACAGAAACAATAGAACATGCTTTTATTAGTTGCAGGAAATCTGTGGGTCAAAGAAGATTGTTGGGTGTAGAAATAGGTTGTAATAGGGAACTAAAGTTTGAAAATGTGGCTGTTCAGCTGAATAGTGATGAAGGGAAAAGAAAGATATTTCATTTTTTGAATAATACTGGACTCGAGAAGAGAATTTGAGGAAAGGAATTAATTTACAAACACCAAGAGATGGCAGTAGTGCAACAATGATGGATGCAAGCTGCTGTGAAAAACCAAAGAAGAAGAAAAAGATTTCACAGCGCAGGGCGTCGAAGTCCCGCGAGATTTGAACTCGATGGCGGTTTTGTCGATGCATTTTAGTCCGGCTCGGTAATTTCATAGATATAATCACTAGATGCCTCATTGGCTGCTGCGCGCAGGATTTTCGGCCGCCATCTTGAAACGGTCGTCCTTATTTGTTAAATCAGAAGATGTCTCAGCACTTCGCAGCTTATTTCTGTTCTAATCGACTGTTGACGTCAGGTCTCGGGGGATAACTTTTCACAGTAAGATGAACATATTATTGTTAGTATTTTGTGAATATAATATTACTGTACTGTATTTATGTCCACCAGCTGATGTGATGTTCAGTGTAACACGGTGTTCAGCTGCAATGAAGCTGACTGAGATCTGATGACAGGAATATTTTGCTAACAAGCATACTCACTGTTTCAGCAGCTTTGGTTCATTATCAACAGATATGTATCATAATTGGAGTTTTGCTTAAGTTCTAGGATATAAAAAATAAAACTAGGGAGAATATAGGAAATAGAAAATAAGCTTGACCTCCTCTGTACAATGTTTTTGTGTAGACACAAATGTCCTGTTTTCATTTTGAAGGTTTCCCAAAGAAGAAGATGTGAGGAAG